>NC_049209.1:6377886-6620660 GCF_013347855.1 Anguilla anguilla | reverse complement strand
GTGTAGGAGAAGGCCCGTGCACCTCCGCAGGAAGTGACACGCGGCCCTGCTTCCGTCCAATTCGACCCCGCGTGTCTTTCAGACGCGTTAATAAACCGAGTCCCGCAGCCCGGCTGAGAGCATTGCCCCCCCTCCCTCCCTCCCTCCCCCCCCGCCCCCCCGTGCCCGTCGGGTTAATTTGGGAAGCGCTCGAGTGTCTGCAGCGAAAGCAGGAAGCCAATCAGATCCCTTTCAGCTCAATCAGGCCCCTTTGATTTGGCGGCTCATTCCTAAGCAAACAGACTCGTCTCGAACGGCGCTGGCGGCGGCGGCCTCCGCGGACGGGGTGGGGGGCGGGGGGTGCGACTCACGAATGAGAATCGCGAGCTTATGCGGGAAGACTTCCCACGAGACCCGCACCAGGAGCCCTAAACCCGCGCCGTCGGCCCGGCCCGGAGCAGAGAGCCGTCGGCCCGGCCCGGAGCCGAGCAGGGAGCCGCCGGGACCGACGGCGGGCCGGCCGCGGCGCTGTTCTGACATTAGCGGCGGTCTGGGATGGCTGGGCAGGAAATGAAGGGCTCAGCGGCAGTTTTTCTCCCAGCAGCAGCAGCGGCGGCGGCCCTCATAAGCGAGCCGGGCTCGTTGGCGAGCGCGTGCTGGGGCGAAGCGTGCGCTCCTGATGGAGACGTTATAAGACATTTAAATGTGACCTTTCTGCCAAATCCCCTCTTAATTCTGCACCCGGGGCCCCGCTGCGGAGCGCGGGCATTAGCCTGCGCCGCCGCCGCCGCGCGTATAGATTTACTGATATCCTTGAGATCGCATTGAATGCGCCGCGCATCTGATGCGTTCCCCCCCCCCGCGCAGCGCCTCCACAGGGGGGCCAAGGGCGAGTGAAGGGCTGCTGCAGCCGTCCCTCAGAGAGCCCCCCACCCCCCCCGGGCACCATGTCCCCCGCCATCGCATCCCGCTCGCTGACAGCAGCACAGTCAGAGCGTGTATTTTTAACTCCCCCCCCCCCCCCCCCCTTAGCCAAGACTCAGCCTTTCTCTGCTAACTGATCCCTGGGAGCTGATAAATTTAATACAAAAAACATTATACTGGAGCACTGTGCGAATACATACTGTATATTTTCTGTACGATTTCAGTACTAACAAAATAGCGGTGAAACATAGTTTTTTTTTTCCCCCCCTCAATTACAGCATATTTTATTGTTTTTCCCTGAATCAGAAACACTTGTTTTACTCACTTTCCCCCTTGTGTATTTACCTAATACATTTCAGTCAGAGACTGTAAAGTTGGGTTTTTTTCTGTGTAAAAGGCATGGTTCTGTTTAAAGTTCACACGTTGAAAATAAATGGGAAAAAACCGCCTTGTTAGAACTGGGACTGTATCCCATAATATCACATAAAGGCAGATTCTCTGAACTACGGGGAAATGGCCTTTGATTGAGCATTACACATTAATTCCGTGAAAAGTACGGAAAAACTAACTAAAAACCAGACGTACCTGATTGATCCACTACCGTGTTTGATAATGAATAAACATTGACTCAAGACTGCCGAGCCAGGTATGCCATTTTGATTAGAGTCCCAGGAATGTGCTAATTCTTCCGTTATAGTCTCTAATCGTCTTTAATCAGTGTCTGTGTGCACGGGGAGAGAAGGAGGTGAAGTGCAGCCAGTTCCTTCTCCTGTTGCTTCCTGTTGATTTAAACAGCGGTTGTGAACAGTCTTTCCGAGCCTCTGCGTTTTTCCAAAAGAACAGGAAAGGGGGGGGCTTCGGCGCTTTCTAGAAAGGGTAAAGCCGAAAAAAAAAAAGTATTGCGAAGGTGCTCTTTTTGGAAAACCGACAGCTTAATGAGTACAGCAAGTCCGAGGCACTCTCCTTAGAATAAAAAAAAAAAGCCTTTTGTGTTTTTCCCCACTTTGGCTGTTCTGAGGCCAGAAACAGACCGCGCTCTTCGCCGTTCGACCCTGCCGGCTTGTGCCCCCGCCCCCCCCCCCCCCCCGGGCGGCAGTGACGCGCGGGGCACGGCGAAGAGCGCGGTCCTGGAATGCGTGCTGATTAACTCTCCCCGGCGAACGCGAGCAGACGCCGTTCCTCGGGACCTCTGCGTGCCTGCTCCCCGCATATCTCAGGAAGAATTTGTGTTGTGCGTGGAGAGAAAAAAATGGCGGGCAGGCGGGTAATTAGATTAGGGTCTCTTTCCTTCCCTTTTCCTTTTTGCCCCTCTCTTTTTTTTTCCGGGACTTCTCTTCCTCCGTAGTGTGTTGTCATCTCGCCCCTTTGTTCCCAGGAGTCAGTGGAATGATATGTCCTATACACTCGCTCTCCTATTATGGTATTAATATGGGCTAGCGTTGCTTCCAGCAGTGGTCTTCAGTGCATCGTTTTGTCTGCTGGAGCAATCCATACATTATTCTGCCTTTTGAAAAGCACGTTAGCTACATATTTGAATCTCTGATGTGCAGTGGCTCGGATGCAGAGATCAGTGGTCGTTTTTTTAAACACTGTTTGCTGTCTGGCTCTCTTCACATTGTGTTTTTTTTTGTAAGGCGGCTGATTTCCTTCGCGCCGAACCCCCCTGCTCATTTTTTTCGAGCTGAAAGCGGTAAGACGCGAAGCTTTTTTGGCGAGATTACCCACATTATCTCGGGCCATTGGGCATTTCCTCCCGACCGGCTCTGCCGTCATGGGGAGTGCGGCGGAGGCCGTGATTGGCCGGATCGGCGAAGGCAGAACGGCGCTCCGCTCTCAGCCCCACGGAGCTGATTTCTGTTATTGTGTCCCAGCTGATGCTCTGTGCTTCGAAAAAAAAAAAGAAAAACTGGGGGGGGGAAAGGAACCGAACACTGCTTTGTGAGCGTGTTCATGTGACACCCCCCACCCCCCCCCCCCCCCCCCTTGATCAGGAGCGAGGCTCTAGAGGGCGCAGCAGACGTTACAAGAGAACAGAGTGGGCGGAGCCTACGACGCTGGCCTCTGCCTCAGACGGCCTCTGCCTCACAGCTGGGGGCGGGGCCTAGAGACGCCTGCCTGCCCTTAGCTTCCCCCCCCCTCTACGTGTGAGGCGGGTAATTCTCTGTAGGACAGTGGTAACCAACCCTGCTCCTGGAGATCTACCATCCGGTCGATTTTCACTCCAAACCTAACAAAGCTCACCCCACCCCAACAGCTAGAGCAGGGCTGCCCAACCCTGTTCCTGGAGATCTACCCGCCTGTAGGTTTTCACTCCAACCCTAACAAAGCACACCTCATTCAACAGCTTGAGCTGCTGATTAGTAGAGCCAGGTGTGCCAAATTAGGGTTGAAATGAAAACCAATGGGACGGTAGATCTCCAGGAACAGGGTTGGTTACCACTGCTGTAGGACGTGTGGAATGGATGTCTGTACTGCAGGCAGACGACCACGGGCTGTGCCTTTATTCAACCCTCGTCTTCCTTAAGACCTGTTTGAAATCCCCCTCTCAGTATTGTTTTTTTATTTTTATTCTCCAAACATGAAAGAAAGGTTGATTGGTTGGGGAGTGTGGATGGCTTGGGGAAAGGGGGGGTGGGGTGGGTTAGGGGGGAGGTGGAGTTCAGTGGGAATAAATAATCTGTTAAAATTCATTAGCCAAGCCCCTGTGAGCACAAAATGACGAGACATTAAATATGTATTATTTATGAAATGCCAGCTCTTTCTGAAAAAGGTCTAGTGCTGTTAATTAGCCACCTATTCCACTGGAAAAGACCATTCTAAATGGAAAGTGAAAGCTCCTCTTGGCTGCGAAAGATAGCTGGTCATTTTTTTTAAATGACACTGCTGGAAATGGAGTTGCTTCAAAGCTCATTTGGAAAGGCATTTGATAATTTTATTGACATTCTCTACGGCCTGGGTCACCACCTGGCAGCCAGCAGGAAAAGCCTGGCGCCACGGCAATATTTATTTGGCCTGCTAAATCCTCCCCAAAAATATTTAAATGGTGGAAGCAAGATTGGTTTTGAAAATTAATTTAAATAGCAAAGGAAATAAAAATGAGTAATAGGCATGTAGGTTCACTCAGCTGTCTCAATATGGAATGTGGAGTTTTGTCTGCACATTCTGGCCACTAGGGAATGTGATGTCAGTAAAATCAGTGGGTCTGCAATCAAACGAATTTGATTGTAAATTGTTTGTACTGTAAATTTACGCAAACAATGTTGGATTTATGTTTTATTTTAATGCTTAATTGCAGTTGAATATATAAAACACGCGTAAATGAAGTTGGCTATAAATAGGGCGCGGGTCATAGCGTTGCTATGGCCGACCTGGCTTCGTTAGAAGATGCCCCTTGGCTAGCTTCGGGGGGGGCGTGTCTTCAAAGACTGGGGCCGATTTATTTGCTGAGGATGACGAATGGCTCGAGAGTCAAGGTTCCGACTGCCCGGACACCTCCTCTCGAACCTGTGCAACACACTGGAGCCAGAACCCCGAAGATCTTAACGCAGTTTTGCTGTGCGATTCCAGACCGTGTTCAGGTGCTTTTGGTCCTCGGCTTCTTGGCGACTGGCACGGGACAGGGAAAACATATCGCTGTCACCCTGCTGGGGACTCTCCTGTAATTTGGCCGGTGCGTTCATTCGGCGTAGACAACTGGGTCAGACTCTGCCCTCCCCCCCTGTGGCTGATGTGCCTCGTTCGAGGGCTAGAATTTTCTTCAGTTTTATCGGCTTCGGAACGTTTTCGTTTTACCTGTTGCACAGTGTGCCGAAACTTGAATCCGAATCTTTTTATTGGCCAAGTGTATTTACACATAGAAGGATTTTTCCTTGGTGGTTGCAGTGTATGTAGTTAAGACAAGGAGAGTTAAAGAGATACTAAGAGAGAACATATAAAACCACAGAACCTTATATATTAAGGAAGGTTTACAACAACCGCTACTGTATATATCGTCTGGCTAGTCAGTGTTTACAACAACAGCTATATATAGTCTTCCCTGGCCCTGGCACTCCACTGCTTACGCTGCTGAATAAAATATGTTGCTTGGCTTGTACTTCCATTAACAGCACCTCAATCTCTGCTTCAGTGAGGTTTTTTTTTATTTTGTCTTTGCTGGGTTCTCTCTTTAAATTGCCTGCAGTGGAATTCCATGCTCCTTATATGGTATTTTAAAGGGGCATCAGTTTATGCTAATCGCAAGTTTGGTGAACGCTACGCACGTGGGTACCGAAAAAGCTGTGTCTGCGCGAGTTTGATAAATCTGACGGAATTTGTTAGTTTGTTTCGGATTACGTGTAAATTTACACGCGGTTTTATGACAATATTGATGAATGAGGGCCCAATGTGTGCAGCAAGTGCTATTAGCCTGGATTCTTTCCCTCAGCAGTTTTATTTATTTATTTATTTATTTTAATAATTTGGCACTCAACCCGGGACTGCTTGTATCCAATTCCCACTCTTAATTAGGAAAATCCAGTTCATCCCAGCTGCGAACCCCACTACACAGGACCACCCATGGCTTTCATTGAAACATGTGGCTCAAGGTCTGTGAAGTAGCGTTGGTCAACATTTGGCATGGCCCATAGCCCTACGTGACCTAATTTATGTTTTTTCCTGAAGTCGCTCAATGTAGTTAACTACTTTTTAAATATAACTTTAGTCAACTACTTTTCTCTTTTTGATAGCTGTGCTGTGGCTTATCTACTTCAATTGTTGAGCAATTGGTATCTTAGTTAACTACATTCTCAGAATGGCGTCCCCATCGCTGGCTTATCTTACAGTAGCCTAGTAGCCCAATTGTGACACACTGACAGCCGATGTCAACATATCCCTCAGAATCCCTGCCAATGAAGGAACAAAGTTGCCATGATAACTCTACAGGTACTGCAGATTTTATCCGATTGAATTTATTTCACTTTCTCATGCAAGCCTGCTGTTTAGCTATGTGAGTAACATTCTTTGTGAAAATTGTAGTGCTAGTTTAAAATTGAGCGGCTATGCTCTGGCCCTCCAGCTAGTACTGTAACTTGGAAAAACATCTGACCCGAGGCCAGACCTTCTTGCCGACCCCTGCTCTACAGGGTGATTTGTACCGTTGGATACCTGGTGGAGGGAGAGTGGGGACGAGCTGGTCATGTCACCTTCTATATGTGGAAATAGAAATGGGGAACTGGACGCGACACCTGTCAAACAGAACCTTGCTGCCAAATCGCCCTTAGGCCTGAAGTGGTTAATGCTCTTCACCCTTTTTTTTTTGGCTAAGAACAATGAGTGAGCTAATCTGTCTGTCCCTTGTCAATATTTGCAAGCAGGGCTGGAAGAGATTTGCTCTTAATGTCTTTCAGGATAGTGGCATAGAATTTCTCCCCGAGCAGCTATCTGGCCGAGTGGAAAGAGGAGAAGGGGGGGCCTTTATCCACTTGAACAAAGCGATCCCCAAAATGATGTCTATCTGAACGGGCAGGGACCTGTTCTCCTCCTGAGCCCGTAGGTCCGGACGAAGGCCAGGTGGAGAGAGGACAGAAAATAATTCACCGCTAAGTCTTGTTTGCGTCGCCACGACAACGGCGACGGGCACATTCGCTTTTCAGATGATTTATCGCACTTGATTATGCCATGGGGAAATGGGGGGGGGGGGGGGGGGGGGGGGGGGGACTTTGTTCTCACTTGAACATTAATATTAATCATTTGATAAAGGAGATCAAAATGGTGGTCTTGAGCCTCTGTGCCAGTGCAGGTGTGTGTGAGTGTGTGTGTGTGTGTTTGTGTGATTGAGCGTCCGTCCCAATTTGTCAGCACACCTGGCCGTTCTTCTCTGTGCCCGTGCTCCGTGCTCACCTGGCCCTCGCCGCTCAGACGCGTCTCTCTCTCTAAATGTTCCGGAGATGCAGTGAAATATCGGGTCAGGTGGGCTGAATTAATTGGACGGTGTCCGAAAAAAAAGCTATGGGACCAGCTCTGGAGCGGCGTCGGGGGTGATTTCGATGCGATTGGCCCGCAGATGGCTGGCTGACAGGTCTGGAAAGCAGAACCGTCCGCCTGGCCCTGGCAGGACAGGGGGCCTGGCACTCCGGGCGGCGTGCTGACAAACTGCCGCACCGCGTTTCCTAGCCGCCGCCGCCGCCGATAAAAGAACTTGCCTCTCTGCGCCGCGGCGCATTCTGTCCCGCGTTATATATTTAACGGCTGAGCGGGGGACCGACGTCCGCGCACGCCGCTTTAGTCTTACCGCCGCGTTTGAAGGTTCCCGGAAGGGCGGGCCGGGATTGGCCCGTTGACGGCGTTCCAGCGTGCGTGTGGGCCGCGGCTATCCGGGGCACGCCCGGCGGGAAGCGGTTTCGACGCAAGGGGCCGAGCGTCGAGCGAGGGTGCTCCTGTGTCACAGTGGGAGCCGTCAGGAGACCCGGCTATGAGTGCACTTAAGGGGCCAATGAAACGCAGCTTTCTTTGTGACGCTTGACCTCCCTATAGGCTGGCTGTCGTTGTGCATTCCTTATTAGCTCGCTGCTAAACGCACATATTTCTCTAAAAGTTTTAAAACCTACAGGTGCTGAAATAGGTCCTCAGGTAGGTGTGGGTATTTTATGGAACTGTCCGTGTGTGTGTGTGTGTGTGTGTGTGTATGCTTGTGTGCGGGTGCGTGCGTGCCTGTGCATGCCTGTGCCTGTGCGTGTGGCGTGTGTGTGTGCGTGTACACATGCATATAGACAGGTCAGGGTTGGTTCATACCCTTTATCGGTGCCATCCTCCTGTTGTAGTGGAAAGGGAGAGGCGCGACACTTTTTAAAAAGTGTCGAACAGCTTGTCTCCCAGTTCAGGCAGAGTGAAGCCTCTTAAAGATCTGCATCACGATCGTCACAAAGGAGTGAAAGTGGAATGTTTAACTTGCAGGTTGCTAGATTCGTCTTTACACACACACACACACACACACACACACAAACACTTGCATTGTGAGCATATTGGCTCAATTCGCAGAGCCATAGAAAAACCCAACAATCAGGTCTCTCTCTCTCTCTCCCAGCCTGGCGAGCGAGGAGCGGCGGTGGAGGACTATTACTCCCGCATCTTTGATGTTCACAACGCTGCTTAATTCAGCGCAGTTTTGCACTTTTCCCATTTTTTTTTTTTTGCCGGTTAAAATGTGTGCGCGATCCACCTGAACAGTGAACAGTGTGTGTGTGCGCGATCCACCTGAACAGTGAACAGTGTGTGTGTGTGTGTGTGTGTGTGTGTGTGCGCGCCGGGCTTCATTGGACGAGGCCTCTCCGGCGGTGGGGCTCGCGCGGCGCGGCGCGGGGCTAATTGTCCGTGTCAGCGCACACAAAGCCGCCACGCGCGCGTTTGTTGTGGCGAAGCGGATGCGTCGCCTTTTGTGTCTCCCGGTTCCTGTTACCCCTGAATTTCGGGGGGGGGGGGGGGGGGCGTGTTATGCGGATGGTGGCAGGAAACCGCCGTGGCGTTGGCATTGGCGGTGGCGGCGGCGTCGCAGGTGCGGCGCGGTGCCCGTGACGGGCACCCGGAGACAAAAGGGGGGGGGGACTCGCCAACCGCTGCCCGCCCCCGCCGTTTAACTAATGGGGGCAGACTGCGGCGCGGGCCCTGCAAAGGTCGACATTTGTTTGTTGTTAAAGATCTAATTAGAAAGAGGAGAGGAAGCCGAATGGCTGCTTGCTCGTCTAATTAGAGACGAGCGCGGAACACGCTTTGAACCTCAAGGACACCCGGCTATTAGTGTCTACATCAAAAATGGATTAAACCTAAGTGCTTCTTTTTTCTTTTTTTAGCCCCCCGCCCCCCCCCCAGTTCTCGTTTTTTAAGTGATTAAAGATGAGCTGCTTGAGTGGGCATCTCCCACGGAAGGCTGTGTGTGAGGCGGCCCTGTCCCCCCAGGCGTGTCAGACTTGGGGGGGGGGGAAGAGAGGAGAAGGGCTGCAGGAAATTGCTCTTTTTCCTTCTGCCTCCCATCTCATTTCCTTGAGGCGGATGGAAAGCGTTCCCCCCCCCCAACCCCCCCTCCAAACCCCCCCACGAATGTCATCAGCGCCTGAAGGACGTCCTCTTCACCTGCCTTCCAGTGGGTCTGGACCGGAACCCCCCCGGTGCGGGAGGAAAGGGTTCGTCTCCAGGGCGTTCTCTCTGCGCCGTTTCCCCGGCAACCCGCTCGGCGACGCGCGAGCACTTCGGGTAGCTTGGGTAGCTTGCGGACGTGTCGCACCGCCGCGCGGCAGCGGGGAAAGACAGGAAGTGGGTTTCGGGAGGAGCCGTCTGTGGGAAATCCCATCCCCCCCCCCACCCCCTCTCCCACCCCCCTCCATTGCAGATGTGAGTCGGGTGATTTTCCTGCTCCAGCTGAGCGGTAAATATGACTGGAACAGGTGTCTGTACCATCAGCTCCCCCCCCCCATCACCGCCGCCGCCGCCGCCACCACAAGTAAGAGACGGAAATAATGTGACGGCAGCCGCCCACGTACTTAACTTGCAGTGTGCAGGTACTCCGGGGGCTGGGACGAACGCGAAATCGCCGAGTCATCCTGTCAGGAGTGTCTGACGGTGCGAGCCTCGGAGCAGAGAGAGAGGTCTCGCGCATCGCGTTAGCCGACGTCGTCTGAGCGATGCCCGGGTCTGCCCGCGTCGCCGTCTCTGACATCGAGCGTTCTCTCAGGGCTGTGTCATCAGCTCCAATATGATCTGATACAGGAGTAGGCAATTAACTTCAGTTGCTTACAGTAGCAATTTCTACATAATGCATTTTTATTGTGCGCGCAGTAACTGAGTGCAGTCATTTTAGCCGTGAATCATTGCCCGATAATTCTTATTTGCCTTTGTTGTTAGGCTGGCATTTGTTGTGTGTTTACACTAAGAGGAATACGATTTGACGCAGCTCAGACAGTAGGGCTTTTATCGTTGTATTTTCGAAGGAAACGTGGTTGAATTATCGCAGTGGTGAAGTGTTGACTTCAGCGTTATGTGTTAAGCGGGCTTCACACTGGATTCGGCGCTCGACGCGTCCTGTTCGTTTTCGGGCTGTGCAGTGCATGATGGGGGCGGTCCGGTCCAGAGAGTGGTGTGGTGCCATCGCCGGTTCTGTGTTCGCCTGGAATGTGCTCCGTCTTTTGTTCTGTGCGAATTAAGTCGTCCAACGTAGTTCGCTCTGGCGCACGAAAACTCAGATCGAACTTTCAAACTAGGTGTCAAATATAAATCAGTATTTTGCGACCGCATTGCCTATTTTTCGCTTCAGATGTTTCCAGAATTTTTGTCTTTTTTTTGTGGACAGTTTCGATGGAATAACAGAGTTTATCAACGGCCTGCCGTATGGTTCCTATTTTGAAAATGAGAGCCGAACCTCGTCTGCAGAGCGTCTGTCCAATCAGGTGCTGGAACAGATGCGCTTGCTCATATTTAACCCATAGAACAGGGCCGCTTGGGGGGTCCAGCACTTCCTCCTGTGAACCCCCCCATGAGAGGTTGTGTGTTTGTCCTGTCAGGGGTGTAGCACAAAATTCTGGGCCCTATACATACGCGGTCTCTGTGGGCCCCCTTCCTCTCTTGATCCATCGTCCCTCTCGCTTTTCCAGGCTTTTCGAGGGCCCTCCCCCCATTCGGGCCATGGGTAGTCAGTCCCACAACCCCCCCCCCCCCCCACTACGACGCCCCTGTGTCCTGTGAGCGTTGGACTGGGCGCTGTGAGTAGGGAGTAGGGTATGGTGGTGTGGCAGGCAGGCTCAAGGCTGGCGGCTGTACGCAGCTTCACGGTAGCGGTAACCAGGGCCGCTCCGGAGATCATGCAATTAGTGTGAAATATGAGGGGGGCGCTGGGGAGCAAGCCAGCCCTGCTGTACATATTGTGTAAGATGTTCATTTTACCAGGGTAACAAAAAAGGGCTAAAAAAGGAGGGAAGAGACCATGCCAGCTTCACTTCGGCAGTGTAAAAGGGGAGCTGAACCGGAGAGGTGGACCAGATTGATGGTGTGACCGCATCACGCACAATGTTGCCCATTTGTCACCGGAAAAATGAGATCGATTGTTTCCCAAAATGGGGGTGGGAACGTGGTTCAGGGGGGCTGGAATCTGGAATAAAAAACCTTAAAAGACATTGAGCTATGGGCTTATATTGTAGTTACAGGCCACAGCAGTTGTGGTATTCTTGAGCTGAATGAAGTTGTCTCTAGCTGAAGCAGAACTAGTGAGCTCTAGCTCCAGTACCTGAATTTGATTTTTTTCCCCCCAAGTTATAGTTGAAGTGTGATTATGCTCAGTAAGAGCCCATATTACAATATCCTGCATGATTTTATATAGATTTTATCTGTGAAAGGAAATCTTTTTATATCCACACATTTTTCATATCTCTGATTTTTTTAAAGCGTATTTTTTAGGTTCTAACACTGCTTGTAGTAGGGTTGGCTTGGCTATTAAATCTCATTCTGCTCCTAAATTGCCTGCATCAGGGGTGGGATCTCCTTCTGTCACAGTAATAAACTAACATTAATAATTAATAATAATACAGGAGGAAACCACCAATGCCTTTAATTTAAGTTTATTTTAATATGTTACGCCCAAGAGACAATGCATTATGTAACAAAGAAATGTTTTAATCATTTACAAAGACAAAAAAGAATCATTAGAACAAACATTTTTTTTTTTACAGATATATTTTGGATAAAGAACGTGCAACAATTGTTGCTGTATACCCTTAAGTCTTAAGGATTTTAAGTTGTTATATTCAGTCTGTGTGGATGTGTATTAGATTCTATAGGGTCCAGCTGAGCTACTGCTGAGGTGACTTTGTGCTGCATGGATACAGTAGGTTGGCCACAGTGCTGGATAATGTCCTTATGCTGCACACAGACCCGAGGGAATCGCTGGCAGGTAGTTCTTCATGGGCTTCTCTCGAGCAAAGGCTGGATGTCTTGACCCCGGTCTTACAGAATTTCCCCGTGTGAGCATTGGGTGAAAGGTTATTTATTTGTAAAAAAGGCTAGTTCCAGGGCTTGCTTGTACAAGGACTGGGACTGCAGCGGACTGCAGGTCTCTCCTCAGAAGGGTTACACCCGGCTTCTCCCAGGGCGAAGGACAGGGCCGTGTTCAGAGATCAGAACAAGAGGAGCGAAGAGGGGGAGACAGGGGGTCAGGAAGAAGAGGAAAAGAAGAGGAGAGACAAGCGGGACCTCACTAACTCAGTTCTGATTGGCCGGCGTGAGCAGGGATTCTGATGTATGGAGAAGCCTCTCTTGAGAAGGACGAGGCATTTGATACTGAATGTCAGAGCGGTTTTTCTGGATATTAACAATCCCCCCCCCCGCTTTTTTTGATTATAGAGATTGTTCTTGTCATTGGCAGTTGGGAATAAGTCAACGCTGAACGTTAAATACAACGTGTGTACAGTACGCTACAGTACTGTATGCGAGTAAAAGTGGTAGGGCTGCTACAGTGCATTTCTAGGCCCTCATTTGACAAGTGAACCTTCTGCCCCCCCGCAGGGAAGATAAGCCCTCGTGACACTGACGGCAGGTCACACAGTCTTGAACGCGTACGTTTGTTTGTTTCTCAGATGGCCACGACGACGTAAGTCATTTCTGGCCCTGGCGTGGCGTCGATCAACCTCCTCAGTTTTGAGATCTAAAAAAAAGAGGTAGAAAGCGAACAGGTCACGGGGAGAAGTCCCAGACCAGACCAGACAGCTCCGGTCCCAAAAACGCGGCTTCTCTGGGGGGGGTGGATTAGCCGTCCAGTTAGGAGGATGTGCGAGAGGCGGCCGTTGCTTCGATAGCCTCGCTTTGTGCGATCGGCGCGTCGCAGATTAAGAGGACGCGCCGTAAATGTCAACACGCCTCAGCGCCGAAGAGACGGCTTTTTGAGTCGCCGGTAAGCCGCTATCGCCGTAAAAAAAAGCGGGGGTCCGTTCGCCCGGCCCGAAACGTGAAGCTGGAGATAAAGTTCTTGGCGTTCCTTTCGCGGTTGAGATCTGTTGTAAGTACGTTTAGTCAACCTGGCGGCGCCTCTTGAAATATGCCATGAGTAGCAATTACGAGCCGTTGTAATTAATTGCATGGATTCATGTGTAGAGGCCTAAAATTAATTATTGATTTTTTTTCTGAATAGTATTCACCCCCTCCCACACCCCCTCACACACGCACACACTAAATTTAAAGATTTCTGTTCTAAACTGACTGAAGTGTGTTCAGCAACGTCTTTGAAAAGGACAGGAGAAGAAAAGACATCAATGCATTTTCCTCTATCTTCTTCCCATCGGTTAGAAACTTGTGTGACGACAATATGTGACAGTGAATGATACAGTCAAATAGGCCTACTTGATTCTTATTCCTTGACATGGGTGTGGTGTTTCTTGGGAAGAACATCCACCTCTGTGTGTATGTGTGTATATTTCTTGTCCTGGCAGCTGTGGAGTTTAGTGTAAATGATCTGGAACTCAAGCATATGCCAGTGTGGGCATTGGGAAGGCCTGGGGTCTCACACAGGCTGTTGCTGACCCATGGTGAGGTGGAATTTTTTTTTTGTGTTTTTTTTTTTGCCCCTTCGTGCTGTCAACGCACGCACCGTACACTATAACACTGGCAGAGCTGCTGACAGCAGGGGCTGCTGGGAGAAGGGAAAGATCAGTAATGGGATCCACGCCGGCGGAAGTGGAGCCACACCACTCGCCTAGTGCCGCGCACCACACCACAGTGCCAATGCAAAAAAAAAAAAGTAATGACGTTGCTGTGCAAAAAGTTTTCCACGATGATGGAGTCCCCCCCCCCCCCCCTCCTCCTCCTCCTCCTCCTCCTCCCACCCTATACTGTATCTCCCAGGGTTCCCCGATTACGGTTTCTATTCCACGCCCAGTGACCACCGGGGGGCGCCCTGCTCCTTTGCGGACTATGGCTCGCTGGGGCCCCAGGCCGCACAGATGTTGCACGGTGAGCATTCCACCTCCGCCTGCAACTCCCCCCTCCAGCACCTCCACAGCCCGGATCAGTTTAAGAGCCCAGGTTTGTACCCGTGTTTCCTTCATTGATTTGGTTGGTTGGTTGGTTGGTTGGTTTGATTTGATTTGATCCATACCCCTTCCTTCATTCGCTGAATGAATCAGAAAGCCTCTCCAGTTTCTGAGGGGGTGAGCCCCAAAGACTGTGAAGTTTTCGCAAAAAACAAAAAAAGAGGCAAAAGCAAAAAAAATAAAATTGCATCGGGGGGAGTTGGCCTGCAATGTACTGCATGCATATTTATTTATTTTTATGTTTTTTTAACCAATTTTATTCATATTTATGTCATTTTAGATTTCCCACCTTTGGTACTTTCTATGAAGTGTATACATGTATCTCTGTGCATATGTACTGTACAGCATCTCTCCTGTGGAGAAACGGATAGCTGTTACTCTGTACCGTTCTCTCCTGTTCTGGTATTATGTCCTCACATTCCAGTGTCGTAAAAACAGTAACGTGAGGTTGAATAACTGAATGAGCTATACGTGACTGATGTAAGCCTGCGACATTTCAGTCAGTATTACAAATGACTTATAAATACTCTGCGTTAGGCAATTCTAATGCTGTATATGCAGTACATATGTAGATGTGCATGTATATGGATTATATACCCATTATGTAGTAGCATTATGCAAAGCATGTAGCCCTCCAGTCAATGCTGTGATCATGTGCATTGGTGACTGTATCACCAGCACAACACCAGATGAAATTGGATTTTTTTTTTTTTTAACTCCAAACTAGATATTGATGCGCTGTGTTTTCGCAAACGTAATCACTGGAAACTAAGTTTTGTGTTAGCGTTTCCTTTTTTGGTGCTCTGTGCACCGATCCCATTCAGATTGAATGCCAGATCAAAAAAGTTTCTGATTGAAACTTTAGATTACCCAGACCCTGTTCTCTGGTTCAGAAGGCATTGTATTTTTTTTTATGGCTGTAGGTCATTCCCATTGATTGGGTTTATATATATATTGTTCTTGTGCATTGTTGTTTTTTGAGGCTGTGGAGAATTTGCACTTAAGTGTGTTTGTGAAGGTGTCACTGTAGGAGATTGCTCACTGTTTGTACTACAGTTCCCAGTATCCCCCTCTGGAGGGCCGTATCCGCCAGTGAAGGATTGCGTTAGCTGGGCGAGCAGTATGGCGAAGTGTGTACCGCCATTAGGGCACATTCCCTTTGGCCTCACTAGGTAAGGCTCATTGGCTTTCAGGAGCAGACGGGCGGAGGCATCTCGGCCACCACGCGGAACGTCTTTCCTGGTGGCCGCATTAATCTTTGTACCGGCTTGCTTCCGGTCCGCCAGTTTCTGTAGTGTTTTTCTGTAGTGGTCTGCCAGTTTCTATTTTTTCCATTTATTTTTTTAATTTTTTTTTATTTTACGAGGTGTGGACCACACCATGGCAGTGAGTTCTCTTTGAGAGCATTTATTGGGAAAAGGAGGGCTCTGAAGATGGGAGAGAGAGAGAGAGAGAGAGACTGGGTTTGTTTGGCGGGGGGGGGGGGGGTGGGGGGGGGGGGTGCTGCTTTGCAGCTTGCAGGATGTGAATTCCCCCGCCTGAGCAACTTGAACACATGGGAAAGGAGGTGGGGGGGGGGGTGAGGACGAACACACGAGCGTGGCACATGAGGAAGATGAGCCATTCCACTGTATGTGCTATATAAACCCAGATCCCAGTTTTTGGCATTTGATTTCAATCAAACCCCGCGCTAGCATATGTCTTGGGAGCTTGGGGGCGGTGTCAGTCCTTGGACATGGACTCTCGCAAATTCCGTGATTGTGAATGAAGGAGTGCTCTTGAGTGCGTGCAGAGAATCACAAAAACGTAATTGCGGAGCGCTGTATAGCTATGCCAAAATTTCCCGTCGCCTTTCGAAGCGCTTTGGGAATCCGCGGGCAAGACGGTCGCAGTCAAGCTGTTTGCAGACAACCGCCACGCCGTTCTCCTCTTACCGTCTTTTTTTTTTTTTCTCTCTTTCCCTCCTGGGCGGGGGGTGCCCTGTGAGGTCTGCACAGGCAGAAACATCAATATTTAAACCGCTCCCACTTTGGTGGTGTGTCCCCAGCCAGGGTTAAGAAGCCTGTGGCCTGGGATGCCCAGTGGAACATGCCTACTCAAAAGAGTAAAAGAAAATAAGGATTGTACTGAGAGACACAGCTGATTGGTGGCAGGGGACAGGCCAGTTTGGATTGCAGTATGTTGGGGGAGGGGGGGGGGGTAATTTTTAGAGGACATCACATGCATTTGATAGTTCCCCAGAAGGACCGAATAGTATTTGGGTCTTCGTAATCGCCATAGCGACTGAACTGTGAGTATGCTTCGTGGTGGGAAGTGGAAACGTTTTTGTGCGGAATGTGTGGCGAAATTGCAGCGCGGGCCTGTAGGTTTTAAAGAAGGACAGGGAAGAGGCTTTTCAAAAAAAGTATAACACAGCCAGTAAAAGCAAAACGAAAAGTAAAAACAGCGATCAAAAAGTCTGCTTAGACTTCACATTGTTTGTGCTAAATCGGCAGAGGGACATCGCAGGTACATTTCCAGGGTGTACTCAAGGAGAAAGATGGTTGAAAGTGCACAGAAGGCACCGTGAATAACATTGCCTCAAAGATCCTTATTTGCGCAGATGCAGAATCATCTCGATGTGTCAATTAAGAGGGGGAAAATAAATGGCGGCCCGGCGAAAGTGTGCGGAACGGATGAGTCATCTGTGTTTTAAAGTTGCCGTGTAATCAGAGGGCCGCTTGTTAAATCAACATTGGTGTTATTATGCCACAAATCAGACTCGGTGTACTGTACTTCGTGCTTTTGCTATTAAAGTTAATGACGGAGGCAGTATAGCCCCAGGGGTTGAATAAAAAACTTAAATCCTGCTCCACGTGAAACTCTGAGCCCTGTACCACCTCCTGTCTGAATCCACCAGTAAATGAAAATGAGGTTTACTGCGTTCACTGAAAATGGCAGTAATTGCTTAATATGCAGCCTTGTAATGGCTGCAGCATTCAGATAAGAACAGCGAGGACATTCTCAGGGATGACTTTGTGTTAAGTGGCAACTTTGGTATTATTATATTTCGTTTTCAGGGCAATTTCCTGAGATTTATACTACTTTTTTTTTTTAAGGGAGAAAAAAAATAATTTTACTGTTGTAAAGTTTAGTCAGATTGTTTTAAGGATTTGCAGGGAGTTCCTGTAAGTCACAGTGAGTGCGTGCATGCGAACAAGTGTGTGTGCGTGTGTGTGCGTGCGTGCATGTGCATGTGTGCGTGTGCGTGCGTGCATGTGCGTGTGTGTGTTTGCTTTACAAAACCCACTCTAGGCTGCAGTTCTGTTGTGGAACACTTCGGATCAGTGTTCCCACGTCGTGGTTCGTATTTCCTGGGGAGCCGTTTCCCAGCATTCCTGCTCATATTAAGAGCCAGTCGCTTCCTGAGTTTTCAAATGTAGCACATTTAATGTGCCTTTTTTTGCTCGCAATTAATATCTGGGCAGACTGAAAGCTTGTAGACGCACAGCGGCTTGATTTAATATTCCTTCATTAATGTGAGGGCCATTTAATGTTCATGAAGAAAAATGAATATGGTGAGGTCAGGAGCTCAAAGCTGTGTGGGTTGTTTTTGTAATTTAATTTCTGCATTTATTTTTATTTATTGCAATTTGTCTTTCAAAGAGGGGAAAATGGGAGGGTCCGGGGGGCTGGCAGGAACAATGACTCAAGTGGTCTGTAACAATTATACCTTTCGACGGCTGAACCACTGGGTGTATGACAGCCGGCTTTAATTGCGTGTGTATCGGTGATGGTTTATTTTCACTGACATGGTCAAGCACTTCGCTCTCCGTGTGTGTGTGTGTGTGTGTGTGCGCGCGCGTATTGGCACGTGTGTGCCCGTCCGCGCACGTGTGCGTGTTTGTGTAGTTGGATCAGGATGCACATCGTCCTCCTCAGTAGCCCCAGATCGCGTAGCATCCCTCGCGTTGTACGATCGCTTTTTTTTTTCCACGAGCACCGGCGGTGTGGAGAAGTGAGACTCGCCGAAGCAGACTTTTAGCAACACGTTACCCTGGATACCTTCGGTAATTTTCTGCCTGTCAGGAACAAGCCAGTCCCAATACCCATGTTACCAATGGGCAGATAATCACCGTCATGTATTTAAAGGAGAAGGAGGAGGAGGAGGAGGAGGAAGGGGGGGGGGGGGGTCAGCTCTCCAAACGGCAGGTGTTGATTAGATAGGGGTGTTGTGTAGAAGTCCCCCATGCAATTTGTGAGATTGATTCATGAACTGACATCTCGGCGTTTGTCGGCGTACACACACTGAACACCGCGCAAGGGGGACCTGGAATACGAGCGTCTGAGTGACTTCGCTTCCCGTCGTCTTTTGGCGTCTAGCGGGACAGGTCCTGAGCCAAAATCAGCCCTCCGCGCTCCTTAACCTCAATGAAACGACGCGCCTTAACGCTGCCGCCTGAACACCGGCTCCTCTCCTGCAGTTTGCGCGGAAGGGGGGAACGCTGTCTAGATCTGGTCAAAAGTGTTCGTGCGCATTTAACGGGTCTATATATTTTTTAAAAAACAAAAAAAAAAAAAAAACCCACATTTTACACAGTTCACTATGGACGTTAACCTGGTTTTAATTGTGTTAAATGGCACTTTGCACTCGTGTACCTATATATATCTATACAGGGCTCATAGCATTGTCTACAATCAAAGGCTACTTGCCTGCTTTTAATTCATGCATGTCCTTAATTTTAGTTCTGCTTTTTGAATAACTGAGCCTTGAAAATATAGATATACACAGTACATGCATACAGGTGTGTACAGTACATGTATATGTGTATAAATGTGTAAGAATATGGTTTTGGGGGAAATTTCACGCCTTGCATTTACATTCTGATTAGAAATTATATTGAATGATCAACAAAAAAAAAATCTCCAATTTAACCACACTATTTAAATGAAAAAGGAGCTGTTTAATTTAGCGCGGCTGAATTTATAAATTTATATATCAAGAAAACGTTTATGTATTCAGCTGCGATTTTAATGTAATCATAGCAAGGCACAAATACAGCAGTATACTGTATATTCTGAATAACTTATTGTGAAGCAATTAGTGCTTCTTCACTGACGTATGCTGTTGGAAATTAGAATTTTTTTGAAATAATATTAATTCATTGTTGTCCTATGGCCTGTTGCTCAGTAGCGCCCCCTGTGTCATATTCTTACATATCCACTTGTAGTTTTTTACTGGCTGAGGTGATTTCCTTTTTGACTGCACTGGTTTTGTCGTGGGTCTGGCTTTTTTGGTTCTGTGAGAGGTTCTCTGCATGCGAGATGTGCTCACACCCAGGTTTTTTATATCTCTGCACGCCAGTCCTGAATAGCTACACTGCTCAACCCAATTTTGGGGCCCCTGCTTCCTCGGCAGGCCCCAACCCGCCGCGCCCCGGAGGCTTCCCGGGCGCCAACAGCCCCGGGCCGGTGGCGGACCTGTACGGACCGGGCAGTCAGGACTCCGCCGTGGGTAACTACATAAGTGCTGCTAGCCCCCAGCCCGGGTCCGGCTTCGGGCACAGCATCGCTGTGAGTATGCGCCTCACCCCCCTTCCCCCAAAATCCCCCGCCCCGCCCTCCCACCCTTCAGCGCTGCTTGGTTATTAATTAGCTGGAGTTGTGATTGTGGCGGCTCTGTTCCAGATAGAGCGCGTGCCCCCCCCCCCCCCCCCCCACTCTGTGGTGAAAAGGGAAAAGGAGGCAGGGGCTGAGGTAATGCACACGGTCCGTAGAGCACAGGGTTTTGAGCACCGTTTGCCCCAACTTCACTGTAGCGATAGCGATAGGGCCCTACTTTGAGCTCGCTGGCTTTTATCGCTCAGAAAAAAGTGCAACGCGCTGGAACTACCTGCAAAAAAATGGCCTAATCTGGTTATAAATGTGCTACTTCACAGACAGCAGGAGCTGTGCAGGATTTGGAGGTGGTTTAGATTACAATGTCAGTGTCAAGTCTAAACGAGGAAATTGGGATTTTTAATTTTGCATGAATTCTACACAAACGAGTGAGGTAAGATATTCTACAGGGCCCGTTTACAGCAACATCAACAACAGCAGACATTTTAGTTAAGTCTGTAGAGTAACTGCCGCAAAAATTCCAGGAATTAAATTGCCTGAGGTTGATAGGACTCACCAGGCTGATGACATATTTGATAAATGTACACTCTTGACATGATAAATTAAGTTAGAATTGTTTGGGGATTATGTCTCTCCTGTGTTTTTATTCCAGCCTGTGTAGAAAAGAACAGTTGTAAATATCTACACTGAAGATTTCTTTTGTGATTTGTTCTTTAGTAATAAGTGAGAGATGTTCACACACACACACACACACACACACACACATAGTGTACACGCTAGTATGCCCCGTAGCGATGATGAAAGCGCTCTTGAGGTTAAGTGTGCATTGCCAATGTTTCTGCTTCCTCTTTTATCTCCCTCTCTGTGACTTCTTCAGGATGACTAACTGTGAACTGGCACAGCCTGACGTCAGCCACGTCCCAGTGCTCTGTCTCTGTACTAGCGCCAAGCAGAAGGCCAAAAGTTGCCGCTTGTTAACCTTCTGCTCTTTCAAAATGAAGGGCTTTCCAGTGGCGCACCCAGATAAGGCACTCGCTCAGAGCGCAGTCGTGTGCCTTGTGGTTGTTTAATGAGCCCTTGCCGTGGCTACGGTTTTCTCAGAGGGTGTGGACCTCTAACCAATGAGGAAGGATGTTGCAGTGATGGGAGGGGCTACAGAGGCAATCGGCCAATCCAATTTAGGATGAAAATGAGGGAAAGTAAACCGTGCAAGGACTTGTGAGCGACCTTGAGGACGCAAAGCAGAGAGAAGAAAAGATTTACCAATCAGAAAATGTGAAAAGAACACAGCGGATGCATTCAAAGCAATTAATGGTGGAATACATTATGTCTTTCAAAAATGAAACAGTGGGGCATTTTGATGTTATAGTGTGTGTGTGCCTGTGCCTGACTTCTCCAGGGCACCAACCATTACAGCACTAACAAGGCATGATACACTACATGGCCAAAAGTATGTGGACACCTGACAACCAACATCTCATCCAAAATTATGGACATTAATATGTTGGCCCATTCTTTGTTGCTATAACAACCCCCCACTCTTCTGGGAAGGCTTTATACTAGATGTTGGAGCACTGCTGCAGAGATTTGCTTTCATTCAGCCAGAGGTGCATTGGTGAGGTCAGGCATCGATTGGGCGATTAGGCCTTGGCTCGCTGTTGGCTTTTCCAATTGATCCCAAAGGTGTCGGATGGGGTTGAGATCAGGGCTCTGTGCAGGCCAGTCAAGTTTTTCCACATTTTTCTCAGCAAAACCATTTCTATATGGACCTTGCTGTGTGTGCCCAGGGGCATTGTCATGCTGAAACAGGAATGGGCCTTCCCCGAAACTGTTGGAGAAGCACAGAATCATCTAGAACGTGATGGCATGCTGTAGCCTTAAGATCTGCCTTCGCTAGGAACAAAGGGGCCCAATGTCCAAACCATGAAAAACCAGCCCCAGACCAAAGGGTGTCCGCATACTTTTGGTCATATAGTGTACAGGAAGTATGAAGCGCTGTTCCTAAGAGCTGCAAAAACAAGGGGATGTGCTCAGAACAGGAAGCAGCGCATTAAGCATCGGCTAAACAGAACAGTTGTGATTACTGCGTAATCACACACACAGCCATATACATATGTCCTTGTGTTAAAATAGCCCGATGTCAGCTCGCCCTTTAAAAGCACCGGAATGCATTACTCCGGATCCTTTTCCGTTTTTTTAACCTTTACGAACGTTAACCGGAGGCCTGAGGACCGAGGGAAACGCGCCGCTTTGAAGTGGCGGCCATGATTGACGGGCCGCCGCAGACAGAACCCGCAACGAGTCGCGAGAAAATAATAAATATAAATATTTTTTTTGCCCTTTCGTGACTCGCATCCAAGACAGAGCATCAAGGCATTTTTTTTTTGCTTCCTGAAAGCGAACAAAAGGCCTGTTGTGTGTGTGTGTGTGTGTGTGCGCGTGCCTACACTGTTTATTGTAACGGCGTACAGTGTTATTCCATTAACTGGGCGGCTTTGAATACCCGAAACGCACCCAGCCTGGAGAGACGACTGACGTAACCTCGATTTAGCCAGACGCCGCGACACATTCGACGGTTTTTGGAAAGAACACAATGAAGAGGAATGTCACCTTCCCGTCTGTCGGAAAAGCCCGCGCTTCAAGGTTAGAAATATGGGTTGAGCAGATCGCCGGCGGCAGGTGCCACTTCTTCTCGTCCTTTGTCGGAAAAAAAGGACACATTTTTTATTCCTGCGAGCGCGAGATTATTGCAGGTTTTTCAAAAGTGAAAAAGCGGTGTTAAGTTGGACTTAATTCATCTTAACCTTGCCCACCTGAAAAAAAAAACTATTCATGGAATTTAAGAGAGCAATGAACCGTGGAACCATCCTCTTATTATTGGGCCCAATGAAGAGTTTAATTTCTCCATCCGCTGCATTAAAAAAGGAAATGATTCAGAACTAAAATGCCCTTTTCACTCTTCACGTGTTATATGTAGTGAAAACATCAATTTGAATAAGGGGCTGACACAGTGGTCCAGACGACCTCTCTTCCTTTATCCCGAGCACACAGTGCACCAGCGCTGAGGCTGAAAGTGACACAGCGAGTTTGGTGTCAAATAAGAGTTCTGAAGGGGTCCCAGGTGTGCTGTATCCAGCTAAAGGACCTGATCTCAGAAGAGTCGTTTGCGATTTTGCGTTTAGAATTTTGGAATAAAGAGAAACGGGAATGGAAACGGTTTGTTAGAAAGAACCCTGGCCTGTTCCCCCCCTGCCCCCTCTGGTCTGCAAGGGGCAAAAGAGCACACTTTTAACCAACGCATCAGGATTGTGGGACGGGCTGTGACGGAGATACGAGTCGCAGGTGTTTTTGAATCACCACTGTGTATTAAGATCCTGCAGCGTCCCTCTCTCTCTGCTCCTCTTTCCTCTTCCTGGACCGGAGAGCGTCCACACCCACCACGCCAAACACGCTCCGCTGGTACAAAGAAGCTTCGACACCACTGGCTCACATTTTCGGCCTCCAAAATGGTGTCCGTCGGCTGTTCAGTTCACAGTTACAGTACTACGTTGGGAAAGCTTTGCTCCTACTGTTTGAAAAAAAAAAATTGGGGCTGACATTGATCACTTGTGGGATGGGGGGTGTGGGGTACTTTTGATTATTGTTTCGGGAGCTTTTTTTTCTTTTCATGTTACTAAGTAGCTTTTGCATGACTTGTGATTTTATTAATATTTGAAATGTTAGCATGAATGTGTATGAGTACACAAGAAGGGGAAATTATAAAACAAAATAAACCCCTTTAAAGTGTGTGTGTGTGCCAATCCACATGCTTCTGAAAGAGCTAAAAAAAAGTAGCACCTTCATTCCACGGCACCATGCTGGAGGAATTCAGATCTGTCCCTTGAAGCTGAGAAAGCCTGTTACCAGCCACTCAGTGTCTCTAATGCGGTCAGTAGACTGACCAGCCCAAAGCCCAGCTAGCGTCAGAGCTGTGCTCTGCAGGTGGTGCTGCAGGCGGGCCTCAATAGCGCCACCTGTAGGGGACCGATGGGAGTGCCCCGGGGACTGGAGAGCGTACGGGCGCTATGTGCTGAGGGCCAGCACGCGCGCGTCCCCCCGCACAGGCGGGGCGCGGGAAAGCGTCCGTTTCCCGCCGCCGGTGCGTTCGGTCGCGACGGGCCGAGTACGCGCAGAATCCTGACCTCTTAGACGGCTGCCTGACCTCCGGTCCTTCAGCATCCCGCAAGCCCCTCTCTCTGCCGCAAACGGAATTCACCCTCTCCGTTTTCTGTGGGCTATTTCGCATTTCCCTTCTTAGTTTCCCCCCCCGCCCCCCCCGTCAGTATCGTCTCAATTTTGAGCGCGGCCCCCGAGGTCCCTCCCCCTCAGATTTGTTCATCGGTAAGGAAGAAAGCGTCGGCGATGGCTTGCCACACCTATTTCGCGCGGCCGTTAATTTGGATTCGTCGGCAGGGGCCTCCCAAAGCATTTTGATTGAACGTGATTAGAGACACAGTGTAGCGCCCAGTGAGGGTGAGGGCAGGGGTATGTCGCCTGAGTGCCTGAATGTTGTTCTTTGATCATCCGGCTAAAGCGAAAAAGGTAATGACTGCGCTTCGTGTGCTGCTCTCCAGAATGGAGTGGAAGTGATGAACTGTTGACATGTGGATGCTCATTCATGCTGGCAGCGCAAAAAAAAAGCCTATGAATAAAATGTACTCACAAGTTGTTTTTTTTTTATTTTTTTATTTTCTCTTTCCTTTGAAATGCATACTGACTCAGGCACTAACTGTACACTTTTAGGGTCCGTTGATTGCGACAGCTTTTACAAACGGATACCATTGAAACCTAACAGGTGGTTGGTTGCCATCTCATTTGAGGTATTATGTGCCATTTATATTTTTAATAGCCATTTCTGTCCCTCCATTTCTACTAATGTTTTTTTTTTTCCTCCTTTCCACATCCATCTTTCTCCCTCCTTATTGACGTGCTGCTTTTAACCCTTCCTCTATGATTTTGTCCTTCCCCCACAAAAACTTTTTACAGTTTTTTTAATTGGTATTTTTAGAAGCACAATTATGGAAATACCATTTCTTTAAAAAAAAAAAAAAAAAAAAACATGAAACATCAAAATTCCTTTGAGGTAGCATTCGTAATATGAAACGCTGAAATGCTTTAAAAAGTTTTTGTAGGTCCATACTAAAACATTGTGGTGGAGGGGGGGGGGGGTGTGGGTGGGGGGGGTTGGTGGCTGAATGTTGTTTCTATCTTCCCTCCTCACCGTCCATTGCCATTTTTTTTACATTTTTTAAAATGCATTCTCAGTTATTCCAGCTAAGCTTTTATGCTACAATAACCGCATGACGAGAGTGATGTTGTTCGCTGGATTTAAGCGAGCCGGTACTGTTGCTTTCTCCGTCGCCACGCCACGGCATTTCCTTGACTGCACACGGCCCGCTCGCCTGCAAAAAAAAAAAAAACCTAGTTTCTATTCAGCATTCTGAAAAATCAGCACTTAAAATTACAATGCAAATAATGAAATATAGGGCCGGGGTGTCCTTTCAGGCGTGCCATGATTACTCGGGAGCCGGGGATTGCGGGCGGGAGGGCGGCCATACTGTGACCATGTACGCGCAATTTGTCGAATGATTCTGAGGGATTAGGGCCCCGCAGATGGGGGTGTTTTCTCAGGGCCTGTTTTGTGCGAGCGGGGCTCAGAAGCCGAGGCCAGACATATCTCAGGATTGGGAGCCGTGCCCCCCCCCCCCCGCCGCCCCCCCCCCCCCCCCCGAGCCTCTGCCACTGAGCGTGCTCAGTGCAGCGTTTATTCGCACGCATTTACAGAGTCGTTCGTTTCCTTCCTGCTTACCGTGAACGACGTGCACTTTCCCCAACTCTTTGCTGAATAGCAAACTTTCAACTGTTGAGGCACAAATTTAACTTTTAGCTTTTGTAGGTTTTTTTTATCCCTTTCTTACTGAGCGAGGATCACAATCACAATTTAGGTCAGCTGCTTTTGGTGAAGGTTAGAGAGAAAGTTTCCAGGTCTCTCTTAGTGTGTTTTTGAAGGATATCTTTTGCATTATAAGGGATTGCTTGACGGATGGAAACGTGTTTTCTTCTAATACCTAGTTATATGGTGAATTTCACCATGGCTTCTGTTGCCCCACTTGGAGGGGCCGGAGGAGCAGGCTATATGTCCATGGGCGTTCTTTATAAAGGAGAAAGATGTTTTAATCCTGAATATGAAGAAGAAGAAGGCTTTTATTTGTCACGTGCATATACATGTACATACAGTGGAATGCGTCCTCTGCATTTAACCCATACTAATTACTTAGGAGCAGTGGGCAGCCACAGTGCAGCGCCCGGGGACCAACTCCAGTACCGAGGCCAGTGCCGTGGTCAAGGGCAACGGCAGGAAGTACACCTAGGGGCAATTTTAGACTCTCCAATTAACCTAACCTGCATGTCTTTGGACTGTGGGAGGAAACCGGAGTACCCGGAGGTGACCCGCGTGGGAATATTCGGGGGACCCGGCTGCCAGTTTAGTGCACTGGCTGTTACAGAGAGTGAAGGGACGTCCTCATGAGCTCCAGTCCCTGTGCGATGTATGGGGTGCATATTTCTAGCACTGGCCTCACGCACGTGTGGGCGGCCTGCCCCGCCAGAGCTAGCTGCCAAAGGCAGTGGCGGTACTGTAGGTTTTGTTTGAACATTGGGGGGGACACATTAAGTTGGGGGTCTGGGGGGGGGGGAGTTTGAGCATCAAACACTTCATTTCCTGCATTCTGGTGAATTTTTATGCACCAATTTGTGCTTTTTCTGCATCAATTTGTGGTGGAAATGCTTCTTTCATGTTTTTATTGGGGGGGGGGGGGGCAAATGCACGTGTTCTAAATATTGAGGGGGGCGTATCCCCTGCGTCCCGGCCCCCCCCCCCCCGAAATCTACGCCTATGGCCAAAGGGCATGCCAGTCACATCGCTGCCCAGCTGCTCCCTGGCAGCTCACCTCTCTGTCACAACCACAGGTTTTTAGGACTCCTTCAGCCTCCCACAATCCTGTGGGTCGCCTTTTCGCCCGCGCAAATGAGTCTTCCTCACAGGACTTATTGCTGAGCGGTAGGGGCTGGTTGGATGCCTGCCAACAGCCATTGAGTAGTGTTATGTCTTAAGGACAGTTGGCACTTTTTACCTCAGCTGTCTTGTAGACTGACAAAAAGTGTCTATGATTCCCCATATATATGTTTGACATGGCAATACCAAATAAAGGCAAATTTATGGTGAAGGTTGCTCTGACCTATAATCACATCCATAAAACTGCAGCTTTGTTTTCTTTGAGTTTTTTCATTTCACTTATCTTTCTTCAGAGGACTTCAGGTATGGTTTCAAATGATATTTTTCTACAGACGACTTGTTATACCTTAACTGGGTTCTTTAGTTTGAAAGATCAGCCTATTTTGTAAAACCCAGACAACAACTAGACAGTATTAACACAGGAAGGAATTTAATCTTGAAATGAAGACAGAAACTCCTTTGGCATGCTTCAAGTTTTTTTTTAGCAGAATCAAAATCTAAGCTAAACGATCGAGATAAATAGTGCTTAATGGTCCAGGAAGCTGGATTCTAATTATTATGTTTGTATTTTCCAGAAGAGACAATTGATTGTCATCTTAATATTTCCTTCAAGTTTTTAACCAAATTATAATCATTAAATTGCTGTAAACACTATTAGATTATCGTGACCTGTTGAGCAGATAAGGACGGGGTGGGCCTGCGTCCTGCGCTCATTAACATTCATATCCATAAGACACCTCATATGTGAACCGTTCCTTGTCGCTAGGTTAGCGCAGGTTGTGCAGACAACACGAAAGGATGCGAAATAAGCTAGGCCTTGCCGTCGTATGATTAAACCTGAAGATCGTTCGATGTGTAATAACGTTGTGGCACCGAGCGACTGTACACTGTAACATTAGGCTCTGTAGTCAGTCTCAAACTCTGGACATTACCCCCAAAAAAAGAGGGGCTTCACTGTAATTCCCCATATATAAGTTTGAAAGCTATTTATTTATCACTAGCTAATGGCGGGCCTGCTTACTAGCACATCGCTCGTCTGTTCTCTGCGACCACCGAGAGAGAGCCAATAGCAGCGACAGTTGGGAGGTGAAGGGAAGGCCCCGCCCCACGCTCCCGTGCTAGCATATTAGCAGAGCCACGTTGTTTTTATAGGGAGCCGGTGAAGAAAATGGGCGCCACAAATGGGCACTCCAAATGCTAACTGTTGGGGTTATAGCAATACCGCAGTGCCCGTGGGCCATCCGAAATGATTGAATCCCATTTCTTTTGAGTCTCTCTCTTTTTTTTTGTAAAAGATAAAAGCGCATTGGTCTTTCTGCATCCAGGGAGAAGGCCACGGTGAAATTTCCAATTTTAACTTGCCTGCACAACAGTGGCAAGAGCATCGTTTGCATATTACAAGTGGAAAAAGGATCGCACCGGTTGTAGTGTTTTAGTGACGTGCATTGTACCCAGCTAACCCCACCCACCGAAAACCTGCCATTTAGCAGTGGGGGTAAGGAAGCCAATTACAGCACAGGCTTGACTAAAAACAAAATTAAAAATTATTATTATTATTATTGTTATTATTATTTTTTATTTTTCAAGAATCATTTACAATATTTCTGGGTCATTTGTAAATGCAAAGTAGTATTAGAACAACACATCAGCTAGGAATTCACAGATTTTAGTTTCCTGGATCTTTTAATTGTATGCTGCAGAGACAGACGTTGGCCTTCGGTGCCTGTCCTGCCATCAATCAGTGTTGTTTATTTTCATATACCATCCGTTCAAAAACAAAAAAATCATCCAAGTCATTTGTGTGAAGCTCAAGTGCTGAACTGCACCCTGCTTGCTGGAAAGCTCCAGGCTGTTGAGCATTTAGAAATATATGGCCCATTCGCTTTAATGGGGCAAATAATTTCGTTTCACAGCAATGTTCCTGAATATGGCATTTTTGTCAAGGAAATTAAAATATGTTTTTCTCTCTCTCCCTCTAATGTGGCTGAGTTGACATATCTGGCCCAGAAACGCTTTCAGCGAGACACTGTTAAGAGTTGTAATAATAATAATAATAATAGTAGCAAAAAGTTAAATTCTTCTAAAGAACTGTACATTTTGCCTCATCATTCAAACTACTGCTGACAGTTTGATGAGAGTTTTAGGCTGAGGCAGAATGAATATGCATACAGTACATCTCTCAAGCCACTTTGTCCAATAAAAGATTCCCTGCATCACTCCACTGTGGTTTAATGCTTGTTGTCTATGCTTGATTTAGTTGCTCAATGAGACCTCTGAATCTAATAACCAATGTTCTGGTTATGACACTCATTAATATAAATTAACACACACTGTCTTCCAAATTAAGACGACTTTGGAAGGATAAGAAAACGTATCAATCAAAGACAAACGCGTGAATGAAATGGAGAAAGCAACAGTAATCAGTGGCGTTTCTGTAAACCAACTTTGTGTCTGTGGGAAAGTGTGTTCACTGCATGTTCAGGCGCTGTGCAAGGTACTAACATGTTCGTAAACATGAAAAGCCCGCCTCTTCAGGGAGGCTGGCTGTGTTTAGATTACATTTGTGTGCTTTTGTCACGACTTGTGTTCCCTCTGAGCTTCCAAGTGAACTCCTGTGCATAGTCAACTTCTCAGACTCAAGGACACCTGAACCTGTCCCAACAAACGCCTAGCCTGTCTCTCCACATACGGAATGAACTGGCTCTTAGTATTTTTGCGGGTGAGACCACAGCATGCAGTCAAGCCAACTAGTATTAGTTAAATTAGTACTAGCTCTACTCGATTCAAATGTTCAAATATCAAATAGTTACCCATTGTGAATTTGCTGCAACGGTATTTTCTACCAGGTTGCTGCTGAGAGCTAAACTGTGGCGTAAGGTTTTAGTGAGATGAAAAATCCTGGTTATTTTAAGTTCCTTCTTTGTTCACTGTGCGCGGTGGAATTGGAGCTCAGAAGTAACAATAGTCCCATGCTGTGTGCCAAGTGAGACCCCCCCCCCTCGTTTTAACCCTTTGTTTTCTCTTTGGCTCAGCAGAGTATATCTGGAGGTCCAGGGAAGACAGGCCGAAGTTTCTGATTGGTTCTGTGTACAGGTGATGTCAACAACTTCAAGCACTACAGCATCACCCAGGGGAACTGGAGGTGGCACCACATGAAGAACAAAAGAAAAAAAAAAATGTCAAGATCATCTCAGAAAAGAATCTGCTGTACTATAAACTAATCCTTCTGTAACATGGTAACTTTGTTTAGGATTTGATGTTTTATTTTTCATTTACGTAGTTGTTAGTATTTTCTTTCCTCACCTTTCCCCTTTCAATTATAGAGGGGAATTTTATTTCGGTTTTGATGATTTGTGTATTTTGCTTTTCTCTTAGTATATTAGTGTAAACTATTTTATTTTATTTTATTGTCTTTTTTCCTTTGGGGAGGTGAATATGTTTGCAACAGTTGTGTTTGTTTTACCTTTGGTACCGATCCTTAATATCGATGAGGTCTTCAGGTGTCATTTTTGCACACAAGAAAAATAAGTACTGGCAAGTCTTTGATAAAAAAGCAAAGGGTTTGCTTCAAGTGAGAATCTAGAGGGTATCTAATAAATCTTAGTAGCTGTTTTTATTTCTTGTGATGTCTCGTTAACCATAATTACCTGTTTTGGGCAATAAGAAGAGGACTACAATATTTTCACGGTCCTTTTTTATAAGTGTTGTTTTTGTTGTTTAGGAAAAAGATATAAAGTTTTTTTTTTTCATTTGAATAAATTGTGAATTCAGATTTAAAAAAAGAAAAATGTAACTGTAAATATAATTCCAGTCACTGCATATAACACGTTCAAAAAAAGCAAGATACCATATTTTTGTGGTGGTTTGTCAAAAAAAGGCTGTACTGTGCTAAAGCAGAAAGAAAAGTAAAGGAACGGGTTCGAGCTCTAAACGGTAACTAAAATCTATTTGTGGCACAAAGGCCGTGACTGCCCCATTGATGTCTAGAACATATAGGAAACGCTGTTGGCTTGCTGTGTAAATACTGGAGGCCAAATAACTATACTAGTGTCATACCAGCATATTGACTAGATAGTGAGTTCATGTGTGCACAGCTTCTGAAAAGAACAAAAAAAAAACCTTTCAGTTAATGTCTTTCACAGGAGAACTAGTCATTTTACAGTAGTGAGAACTGACACACACAGATTCAACAAACAAACAAAAAAAACAGTTAAAAAATTGTTACAAAAGAAAATCCAAAGCACACTATTTTGTTTTGAAATATGAGACTGAATCTTGTCCAGATATTTCATAAAGCTATCTGCCTACAAACGCTTTTATACCACTGGTCAGAAATAAAATGTCTTTTTTTTTTTCTTACTTTCCCTGTTTTTTCCTTACAGTTTTTGGGAAAGAAATGTGATACTTGGCTTCAGTGTGGCAGTGGCAATATTCAAGGCTGTTCTTTCCCCTCCGTCAGTTTCCACACTTCTCCTCTTGAGTGAATTAGGAAGGCAAACGTTTTATATCATACCTCAATCCTGTGAGTTTTACCTTAGAAACATTGACAGATTAATTTATTTTAGGGGTAAACGGATGAAATGAATAGAGAATAATAAGATAAATAATTGCACTGTGACTAGTAGGAAAGAACTTACCGTTTCCAATTTGCACATGTTCATGTTGGCTGTTTTAAGTGGTCTGCACCAAGGGGTAAAGTATGAAGGATTATTTAGAATAATTGTTGCTGTTTTCAATACAGTCAGACATCTACAGAAGCATAGATGGGTAAACATCTTCACTGATAGTGACGAGAATCAATATCCTGTGCTGATGTCTTGGAATTTCATTATATGGGTATAAGTATGCCAACTTTTAATATTTCTAAAACGATCTAAAATATTGCAGGTATTTTAGATACAGCTAATAGAAGACACTGAATACAATGTTCATAATGTTAACAATAGCTGCTGTGCTAATTTCCTGTATATGTAGAGACTGGATTAGCTCAAATAGAGAGATATGGCATTTAATGAGACGATTTAAACTGCAGAGATTTTAAAGAAGATACTGGGTTGATTGATGTATATGCTGATGTTCTTTGGTTTTTCCTGCTGCCAATTTATTTTGTATTTTTATTTTGTCAAATTTATCCTTTTTTATTTTTATTTTTAAAGTTCAGAACAACCAGGTGAAGCAAAATGCTGGATGCTTTTTAAATAATATGGAGACTTGATCAAGTAATAATTTAAACAGAAAAAGAAAGCGATTATAATGTTATAATCTGTTAAAATTTAAAAGAAAAGAAATACAAAAAAATCTTTAAAAAAATAATAAAAATAAAAAAAAGATGTTCCTTCACTGATTTCAATTTTGAATCGGGGGATTTTTATTGATATTTTTGTGGTTGTTAATAATATTAATAATTATAACAATATAATAATGTACTGTACATCCATCAATTTCTCTTTCCATTCCCTGTCGCCTCATACAATCTTTTGTTGATCTTCATTGTATTTTGGTAGTGTGTAAAAAAAAAAAAAGGTAGAAAACAAAAAAAAACAAAAAAACACAAATTACCTTGTAAACAGAGTGCTGTCTTTGATGCCAGTGTAGTGGTCTATACTCTTCTTTGTCGTTCTCCTTTTCTCTACTGCTCTCTTTTTCTCTTTCTCTCTTTCTCTCTCTCTTTCTCTCTCCTCCTAGTAATTAGTAGTAGATGTTATGTAATTAAGATTAAGAAATAGATGTAGTTATTAGCAGATTTAGGACCAGTAAGGATAGGACTTTCTCTCATTGTCAGAGTTTGAAAACAATCGCAAACAATTATGTTACTAGTGATTTTTTTTGTTCCATATTTCTTTTTCCTTTGTTTTTGCTGATCTCACATGGTTTCAACTAACCAAAGCTCTCACAGAAGAAATATAGAAAACAAATTGCTGTAAGACAGAATCTTAAACAAGGCATTAATTGGATCCCCACCCTTGAATGTTTTAAAAGGGGTGTGCCATACTACCTTAAATGCTAATGCTAGATATGCAAAACTTTTATTTTTAATTATTTTTTAAGAGGGACACAAGCTATAATTATGAAAAAATTTATTACATGAAAGAAAAAAAAATCATATTTTTTTAGAAAGTTCTAATAGATGAATGATGATAACAACAATAATAATGATAATAGTAATAATTATTATTATAATAGTAATAAAATAAAACTGTAATATGTTTTGATGTTTGTACACTTTAAAAAATATCCCAGTCGCCTGTGGCACTACTATTTTTGGATACTGCTATGTTTTTTAAATTTGTCTGCCTAGATTACTGAGTACTTTTGTTTTCACTCATCAAAAACATCCTTTGAAGACTTTGTGAATTATTTTTATACTCTTGAACCAGGTCACCAGCTCTTTATTTTAATCATATACAAAAATTTGCAGATCTTGTCCAGTATGGCACAAGTTTTCAGTGGGATGGAAAATTGTTTGACAGTTTCTTCTCTAGAGTTGTTAGAACCCTGTAGCACATCAGCTGAATACAGTTTCAGTTGCACAGGAAACGTTTTTTTTTCCTGGTAACATATGAAAATAGACGAGTCACGATCGATAGGGCCCTTTTAGGTCTGTGACACACAATATATTGGAAGTGCGTCAATAAGAACGAAATATTTAGGAGCAATGTTGTTCATGTTTAATTAGTTTGGTCAGTTGTGTCCACAGTTGTGGCAGCTGGCTGTACTGGTAAAAAAAAAAAAAAGATTCAAAAAGCACTCAGAATATTTATGTGCTTTTGGTATTTTGTTTGATGAAGTAGTTTTGTGCAGTTCTAGTTAATCGCTACTAGAAAAAGGTGTTTGAAGGGGGTGCAGAAATCAACAGGTGGCCGAATGCCAGTGGACTCCCCTATTTTTATATTAGAACAGCTAATATAATATTGATAAAAAAAGCAGGCTGTGCTTTCTCTGTGATGGATTATGTGTGATGGAACTGTGAGTGTCTCGTTTGGGGAACCCTTGGCTCCTGTACAGTCTGCACAATCTGTACAGTCTTTTCTTTTAAAACGAGGCTAGCTTTTGATTAAAATGAAGGCCCGGTGATCTTTTCAGATAGTTTGTGCCATTTTTTATTTGTGTTTTATTTATTAGATTTTTAATTTGATCCTGTAGCTTGGACTTTAAGGTAGCATGGCTCTGTTGCTGTAATTTTATTTTTCATTGTACAGCAGTTTACAGCTGATGAATGTTACACATCTCGATAGACTAGTCAATTCATTGGGTAAATGTTGGTTTTAAAAAATGAAAAAGAAAAAAAAAAACGACCTGGAAGGTGTTGGCATTGGGAGTAAACTACCATTTCTATTTAAACTTGAATCTTGAAGGCAAGTGCTAGGCAAGGGCCAAATGATCACCCCATCTGTCATAAGTCACTCAGTACACTGCACATTGTCACTCACACGTGTGTGTGTGTGTGTGTGTGTTTGTATTTGTGTGTGTGTGTGCGCGTGTGTGTACTGTATATGTGCACACACTCGCATGTGTATATATATATATGTGTGTGTGAGTGTGTGACTATGCACACACCTACATATATATGGTGTGTATACAGGTGTGTGTATATCCTTTATGTGGAAACGTTTTACTAATTTCTGTTTGAAAATAAGTAAGATTCTACTGTACATTTTAGAGGAAACAAAATCCCCCTCTTTGTTCTGAAAAGCTTTGTAGCCAACACTGTTTGTGTCAGTCGCTGTTAAAACATTTGACATTAGTATGGTGAGTCCTTGTGCTATTTTGGCAAAAAAAAAATCGTGATGTACGAAGTGTAAACCACAGCCCTGGTCTAATGGTATTGTATACATAATACATTACTGATGACTGTTAATCATTAAGTGGGCCACCACTTGGTTTCATAATATGGGTAGTCTTAATGTAAAAGAGTGGGTGTACGTCTGTCATTTAATTCTTGCTATAAAAAAAAAAAACAGGCAGTCTTTTGTGACTGTGCAATATTACAAGGGTGGTTCTCCTCAACGTGCGACTCTCTTAACCCTGTTTGCCTGAGCAGAGGAGCAGCTCGGTGTTAAGGTTTGGTCATTCGCGTGCTGTCCTGCACGTCTGTCTACTCCGATTGCCTTGCCCATTCCTAACACTTGCCCGTTTTTAACGTTAACAGACTTTTTACGGCGAGAAACTGACTGAACTGACTGACGTCTTGAAAGCATCTTTCAGGTCTTCTTGTATGGCTTGCTCAAGCCCTGTTGTAAAATAAACAAAAGTGGATGGGGGTCTCTCACATCTCAGATGTGGAAAGTATAATTTTATATTTGTATTTTCAAATAATAATAATAATAAAAAATGTTTGTGAAAGGTTTCCATCCTCTACTGTGGTCCAGAAATCGATGTGTCTGTCTGGAAAAAAATAAAATAAAATAAACTGTTTTATCCTTTGTTTTACTTTTTTAATTTTGGAAAATGTACATGTACACACATTTATCCCAAAGTACTGGAACAGTATTTTGATTTAATACTGATTAAATTGGGAACATGTTATATTTGAATCTTCACATTTGTATTATTCTGACTGACATGTTTAATTAAAAATATTATTAACTGTTCTGAATTTGAAAGGAAAAATTATTTTGCAGTTCAGTTTTTATTAAGCAGCAAATTTCAGTGCTAAATGTAATTGGATATTACAGCTAGCAACTCTGTTATCACACAAAAAAAAAACATTTTAAACGTTAAAGATTGATAGCGATTAATGACCTGCGCAACTGGTGAAAGTTGCTCTGCATTTTGCAAAATTCATGCTGTATTTTTAAAAGACAATTTATGAAGGTACCCTCTCAGTTGTTACTACGACTACCGGCTTATTGTTGCCTTATTCTTCCAGGGACATTATTGTCCAGGCTCCGGCAACTAATAACACCTTGTATGTAAATTCTATTAAAACAGCGCGTTTCCGTGTCTGAGAGTTTTGAGGAATCGGACGGCATTTTCACTTGTTCATTAGATTGAGTGCGAAGCAGTGCTGAAGAAATCAGTGCCACCACCAAACTAATATTAATATTTTAAAAGAGGACGACGATAGCTTGTCGCAACTTCATTATTCCGTGTGGTGTACTACTGTTAAATGCGGTTTGAGTTACAATATTTGAGCATACGGTGTCGTCATTGCTCGCCTGACATAAAAAGGTGTTTTTAAAATAGAAATGCACACTGCAATAAATATCATGTAGCGCATTTCAAACCCAAATATAAACTTTCATATTGGTATTGGTTGTAATGTCCCACCTCCCTTACCTCTCAGAGGAGGACGTGGTATTTTTACATCCGTGTTAACACTCACTGAATCATCGTATTGACGTGCAGATGCACAAAGTGGAGGTGAATCCAACAGAAACACAATGTGGTGACAGACAGACAGGCTGAAAATGCCCCCCCCCCCCCAGCCCCCCCCCCCCGTGACCACAGACAACACTGCATTTAAGGACCATTGACCATGAACTACTTAATAACAACGCGATGCAGTGCTTCGTGAGAGCTCACTCACCCTAACCCTGCCCGATCCCAGACTCTCATGTTGCGGTTGGTTCTGCGCTGGTGGCGGCCATTTTACTAATGCCGGATCAGTTCTGGGGGCCGATGGCCCAGACCGGACCGAGAGGACCGGGCGCATATAGTGAACGTTGCTTTAGCCGCGCTGTTTGCGCGGTTGCTTTTTCTGAGACGCTTGCAGAACGAAAATGGCGGGAAGCGGAAAGCTGGGTAATGACTGTACGGGATTCGCTGTGCAGCGCTCTGTTTATCTGCCCTTTTCTACCTTGTCTGCTGGTCCCCCCCCCCCCTATCTTTTATACCCCCTCACTCCCACCACCCACCATCATATACTCCTCGTCATCAGCCCCCCCCCCCCGGCGTAGCCCACTTGGCACGCTAGGACCGAGTTCAGACAATCGGAGCGCATTGTAACGCTGCCATCTCCATGACGACCCCCGGCGCTATTAATCGCGCCGCCCACGACCCGGCGGTTATTATCCGCAATTATCGGCGGATTTGCCGCCTCGTCGGGCGACTGTGTCATCGCGTCCCACGCCTTAGCCGCTCTGGCCGAGGGCCGACGTAGGTTTTTCCGACGCCGTTCTCGCGCTGCTCGCGTAAGAGCGTCCGTCTTCCCTCAGGACGGGGGGCTGAAGCTTCGCCGTGAAGAGGGTACGGAATGGAAATGAAGTGGGGGGGGCCCGTTCCACAAGGAGGGGTCAGGGCGATTAATAGCAGGTCCGTTTGTGCTCTCTAGAAAACTAAAATTTCGTTATCTTCTGTGATCCTCTGTTTTTTTTTTTTTTTCCCCCAGGAAGGGTCTTGTTCCTGCTGTTCACCCCAGTTACCAAAACAATAGAGGACCTAGGACCAGGTTTTGCCCAAGGCACCTCTCGGTTTTGACTGTTTCAACAGAAAGTACAAAAATAGTTATACTTAAAGAATGTTTATCTCTCAAAATATGAAGACAAAAAATGGCCTAAACAGTACCCTCCTGGGTTCTCAAATGCATTGTCTTTCTTCAAAAGGAAATGGGATTTTTTTTGTGCACTTTTACGCTGTCCCTCAAGGCCCTCATAATGCATCCATTTTACGGAAGCAACAGTTCCGTCTGTACAAATTTAATCGACCTCTAAAAATCACATCTTAAAAACCCTTTGCAATGAACCCAAGCCACCTAAAATGCAGTCATGCTAAAATTGCACACTATGCAAGTTAAAATACATGTACAAGAACATTTGAAAATTGGTACAGAGGGCAAAGGACATAATCTTAGGGAGGAAAAACACGCTTGCAGGAACAAGCAGCGAAACGGGTTGTGGCCCACCAAACCAACGCCCTTCCCACAGACCAGCCAAATGTTTATATCCTCAAATAATTGATAGAACTTAATCAGCTCCTGTTTTACCTGAAATGGAAAAATGCGATGTGTGGCGTCAGCAGAAATTAATGTCATTTTTTTTTTCATTGGAGCCGCTGTCCCATTTTCATATTTTAAATTGCTCCTGAGGATTAAAGCATGACAGCTATTATAAATGTGTTGAAATCTATCTACCTGCCTCCCTCTCCTGCTCGCTTGCTCGCCCCGCTGTCTCGTTCTCATCTCCCGGCAGATGGAGCGTGCGCTCTGAGCGCTCCTCCGTTATGAAGACCGTCCTCTTCCTCTTCCTCCCTTCAGCCCTGCAGACCACCTGGATTCTACCTCCGCTCACCTTGGGGTTTGTTCACTCGGTGAACACATTGGTAATAACGCTTTCATTCGTAGTTCGCTTTTACACATTCTGTACTTTCATAAATGCTGCACAGCACAATAAATAGTCTTGAATTAAATTAGATAATTTATTGATACAGGCATATCATGCTGTACATATTACATAATTTTCTAATAAACGTTTTCACTTCTTTTGTGTAAGGGGAACCCTGTAACAGCAGGGGGACGGCCATGGATGTCTTCGTGACTCGAGAGACAGCAAGTGTTTGGAAAAATAGCTTCGTGTGCCGAGGACTTGAGGAGGACTTTGGTAAGCTCTCTTGGGACACTGATTAGTGTATAGCTAGGGCTGCATGTCTGCTACGTAAATTCACGTTGATGGCTTTTCATTTTACAGAAAGGCAATGCTGCATCAGCCATTTCCTAACTCATTAAGATCCTGTTTATTTTCTTAAAACCTCGTTTTTAGGAAATGCAACAGTGGCTTGTCTTCTTAAAGCCTGTCTCCTTCAGTCACTCCCTCATGTATTTCATGACATAATTGTCTTGTAGAGCCCTGGACCCCAGACCTGGGTCCAATAATTTATCTGAGATGCCTTACCCCTTGAGACACCTGTAGATTACTTACGATTTTCTATTAACATTTTTATCATTATTTTCATCGAGATTCAGAACAATATTCAAATTTCGTATGATGAATTTTAACATGTTTCGTTGAAAAAGGTTACTTTTTCTGATGTTACTGGCATCTGAGAGTTAAGGTATTTCAAACATGTAACTGACCCAGGACAATTTCCTTACAAACATCATCCACAGCATAAAATAAACCCTACTGCACACACATCGCTTGTGAAATACTGTAGTTATCTGTGTTTTGGTCCACATACTGTATAAAAATTCCTTCCTTGCCCGAGATCTGTGAGGATGGAAAAAATGTCTAAACCTAAATCCTTGTCCTGCCAAGATTACGGTGTAATATTTTTCCAAAGCAACCAGCTTTTCAAAGTTGCTTTCCTTCAAATTCATCCCCCCAGTCTTTTATATAGCCTTTGTGTTTGCACATAAAAGGGTTTTTGTGGTCCCTGGCGATAGTATCTTTAAACCGTTCTGCTTCTGAGGTGACCTTTCTGCAGGGCCGCTTTGGAACTGATCTGATCTGGATGTTCTGGAGGTGGTGCACTTCTAATTGTTATACAGATTATTGGGGGACAAAATAAAAGAAGGAAAAAAAAAAAGAGAAACGTCAGCACACATGGGGTTCTTGTGAAATGCCAGTCAATAGAACTGCAACCATTAGACTCAGCCTGTAAGTACCTGAGCCACCTCCTCTGCTCCTGGTTTCCTTCCGATAGTCATTTACAAAAAATGCCTGTTAAGATTAAGTAAGCACTTAATTAGCAGGGGTTAGTAGCAGGGTTTTCTCTAAGTAATAGTGGCACACAGAAATAATGCTCTTTTAAAAATTATGAATATAAATGTTTTGAAAAAATGTAATATTGAATGAAGGATGGTTTCGAAAGGCAGTTTTGTTTGTGCATGGCCTGACCTGAAGTCTGAACTGAAGAAATCAGGGGCGGTCTCTACTTTTCATGAGCTAAAGTTTTTTTTACTAATAACATACATAATTTTTTTTTATCTGACTGGTACATGTTTAATACGTAAGTATATTGTCAAATTTAACAATGTAAATTATTGGTAATGTCTGATCATATAGCATGAATCCTGAATAAGCACACGCTGAGCTCTGGCCTTCAACCTTACATAAACAAGCTCTAAATAAAAAAATCAATATTTAGTCTTTGTTGATCAGTTCGATTCTGAGTCCTAGACAGAATGGCGCAGAAGCAGTTCCTCCCTGGTATGGGTGGCGGGAGGGAGGATAAAGAAAATAAATGTTATAAGAGAGAGAACATGCCGTAAGTACATGCCATATTTCTGACTTCTTACTGTTCTTGGTTGGGAAGTTAGGGTGCCGGGAGGTACTCCAGCCAACACACCAGCATTATGCATGGTGATCTTAGCATTGCACATGGTGATCTTAGCATTGCGCATGGTGGTCTTAGCATTGCGCATGGTGATCTTAGCATTACGCATGGTGATCTTAGCATTGCGCATGGTGATCTTAGCATTACACATGGTGATCTTAGCATTACACATGGTGATCTTAGCATTGCGCATGGTGATCTTAGCATTGCGCATGGTGATCTTAGCATTGTGCATGGTGATCTTAGCATTACGCATGGTGATCTTCCTTCAGTTGTGTTCTTTAATTCAAGAAAACAATTTTGTAATACATGGCTTTATAATCTTTATGAAATTTATGAGGTTGTCGCTGGTGCAGAAATCCATGCTGTAATGCTGGATACGTCTGATGCTACTGGACATCGGTAATGCGGTAGTAGGTAGTAAAAAAACACAGCCTTTCTAGAGTTGAAACATTACAGACAGTCGTTCGCTAATGACACCCCCAGCACTGACTCATGTGGCTCTAAAATATCCGATCGGCCCCCCGATGAGTGTTTCCTCCAATCAGCTTTTCAGTATAGCCAGGGGATGTTGTGTCACTCCAGCGAACTAGACTGCTCCCAGCTCATGTGCAGGAGCTTGTCTTTTCAAAATACGACTTGGGGAAGTTTGCGTAAGAGCATAATAGCTGAAGATGTATTCTACCCAGGGAAGATTTAAATTTTTTTTTCTGTATTTTATCCAAACTTATGCAAATCAAACATACAGGTAAAGTGGGACTTCCACAAAGAGGGGAGATATTTTAAAAAATGCTGAAGTTTCTACATGGTGAAACCAAAATGTACAAAAAATGCTCTGAAACAAAAAACTGAGAATGTGCACTTTAACCAGATTGTGGATTACCGAGCTAAATCAAAGATATATGTATTTGTCCCAAACATTATAGAGCTTGCTGTGTACCTGTGGTGTACATGTTCAGAATGATAAATCATTCAGAAAAATCAGTATATCATCTTTTTTCCTGCCTTACGCCTTTTTATTATAGTCTTTCATCTTTTTCAAGCTTTCTCAGCCAAGTTTCACTAAAAATAGCGGACCATCATTAACCATAGATGTCAGACATGTAAGATATGGTATTGCGGTTGATACAATCACTCATTTAGACAAGGGGATTGACCAAATGTGTAATTTATTACAGGATTATGGCTAACTAAAGTTTCTTACTGTAAATACTTTTAATTTTAAATACTGTAAATATTTTTCAGAGACATACGACTTTGAACATTTTTATTAGAACACATTTTTTTATTTATTATCAAGTGCAATTTTCAGAATGGTCCAATGTATTTAGGTCTTGAATATTAAACTTTACAGATGATGAAATGCTTTGAGCTAAAATATATAGTGGTTAAAGGTGAACTTCAATGTTTTAGTGAACGTTGGCTAAATAAAATGATTTTTTTTATAGCAAAGTCATTTGAAGGTCAACTCACGTATAGGTTAGAATAGGTTGCCAAAGATGTTTTAAGAGAAATTAGGCTGAAACCTGCCTGCACCAACGGTGTCTTTCTTTAACTCACAAAGAAACCTGCCTCTCAGTAGGTCAAAATACATTGCGTAGCCTTCTCTGCTGTGTGACTTTTTCCTAACGGACTTAGAGATTTTCCTGCCCACTGGCCAATTATTTTGTCTTTCAGAGTTGGAACCACTCCCCAATTTATTGTTACGCCATTCACCTCGAAAGACAGCCTCATTTCCAGGACAATGCTGCCGCCAGTGTGAGTAAAGCTTCTACAGGAGGGGATATCTTCAGCATTTGAATGCAAGAGGAATGGTCCCATTTATTTCTCTCTCTCTTTATAGTTATAATGCTGACATAACAACACAGTAGCATTGTACCTGTTTAATTGCACAATGTTAAATATGATGTAAGTAGGAAATTATGCATATTAGTTAATATATGAAAATCCCTCAGCCCTCAAAGCGTACTTACGTGCACAATTCCACTGTTACATGACCACTGTAAGGTCGTCTTACTGTGGCACGTATTCTCATAAATACATGGAATATAAAATATGAGGACTGAAAATTTTTACATCATTTCATTTGTAACATAAATATGTAACTCCTTTTCTGTGGAACTTGAAGAAGCATGAGATTAGGAAACGCAGGCCAAAAATTTCTCCATAATGGACTCTCTACATGGCATCGTGGACAAAATGGAGTCACTGGCCGTGCCAGACTCTGCAAACAGGATTAGACCAGAGCGTGTGCTGCATTCTATTGTGGAGAGAGAGAGCTCCTCACACTGCTGAATTAAAATGTATTATTTTTATCATTCTCCTATGGGGCTTGCTAAGCACCACATATACTTATATATGCATTATTTTGGGTATTCAAGTTTTTTTTTTTTTTTTTTTACTTTTTGTAGTAACCTTTGTCTTATCTCAAGGGTATTTTGTTTTTTGTTATTACATACTTTGAAGATTGCTCATTATTTTTGTTACTTACTTACCTTAAAATATAATGCCAGTTCTGTTTCTTCTTTCAACAATTTCTTAATTCCCAGTTTTTATTGTTTTGTTGAGTTTTATGTGGTTGTTGTGCATAATTAAAATTTAAAAGCTAACTATGTGGCGTGGAGACTGACGCTTAACGAAAAGGCAAATAAATAAAACAAGGTGAACAGAATAACCAATCGGAAATCTCATCTCAGGGGCATAAAACTCCTATATCAACAAACTGCTTTTATCCCCCCCCCCCCTCTTCTGTTAGTAATCAATTAATAAATTATTTATTTTGAAATGAACCGAAATCCTGCGTGCTCGAACCCGGGAATTCTGCTCGGCCGTCGTTTCCTGATACGCGTGACCTCATTGCACTCCAGAAGCGATCTCTCCGGTGACTTTGTCGGATTGACTCTGCGTGCCCTCATCTGCATACGTAGCTGTCACAACGCTTCATAGGATCTGGCACCCGGTGACTTCACAATGCGCAGAATTACCGGTGTCAGTATTAATGTGACACCGAAATTTACATCACACGCCGCGGGGACCGGGGCGAGATTTTTCACGCAGCCGCACCGTTAATGGGTGGAAAGCCATTTGCATTTTAAGTTTGGGCAGTGTGAAGTGTAATCAAGCTTCGATCGGGGGGAGCGGCGGCGCGGTGGGCCGCCTCCGAAACTCGGGAGCGGTGCGCCGACTGACTGGGCCCGTATGCATATTCATGGCACGCCGCGCCTCCAGCTGAGCGGCTTTTAACCGGGGCCGGTCTGCGTCTCCTGCAGTACGAGTGAGGACAGCGCGCAGACCTAGCAGCTCCTCGGCTCTCATTAAGGGCCATTAAACGGCAGGCTGAGGCATTGGCAGGCTTAATTGCCAATTACGGATTATGTTAGGTTTGGGGCGAACGGGTGGGGGGTGGGGGGTGGGGGGGGGGGGGGGGGCAGCGCTATGTTTAGACTACCCCGGGGGTAAATTTGCAGACCGTGTTTACGCACGTAAAGTAAACAAGTAAAAGGGGGCAGACGATTCGCCGCGTTTCAGAATGCGCTCAGGCTCCCCCCCCCCCCCCCCCCCCCCCCCCGAGAACTGTCCGAAACGTATCTGGCCAGCCCGACAAACGGAGATAATCTTTCAGAAAAAAATAGAGCCCGTTTTTCGACGATATGAAGAGGGATGCCGAACAGAGTAATTGCACTGATCCATCATCGCAGCGGCTGGCGGAACCGTTAAACACACAAGTTACCGCTCGTGTGTTTAATGGCGGCCCCTCCAAGAAAATCCCAGCAATTGGGTTTCCACAATGCCTCACGGCCAGCCCACCGTGACCGCCACACTCCTTTACCGCGATGGCGAGAGAGACGTCGTTACTGCTATTGTGTCGTTTAGGACAAGCGGTGGTCGATGATTATGATTGGAGGGGAAAGCGATGGCTAGCTACAGCCTACTTTAGATTGCTCAGGTAGTTCTGCTGCCTCCTCCCTGGTGTGCCCCCCAACACCCCCCCCCCCCCCCCCACCCGCCCACCCCCCCGACAGCGCACTCTATCCTGCTGTAATTGACATGACATATTGATAGGCACTCTCCTGCAGCCTGGGAGATGAGCGCCTGCACACCCTTCCAGCTAATAATTACTGATTAAAAACTAGTTAAGAGCCCATGAAGACTGAAATGTGCATTAACCAAATGACCTTCTGGTGTGGGAAAACAGTCTGCCTCTGAAGTTAACTGGCTGGCTGGCTGGCTGGCTGGCTGGCGGGGACAGCCCCAGAAGATGTGCGCGTGAGCGCAGCACTTGAGCATGGCCGTTAGGAGGAAAATAAAGATAAGGGTGGAATAGGCGAGCTGTGATTGCATATTACCTTTTTATTTTTTGTTTATTTCCGGAATGCGTTTCACCAAGATCCTTTTTTAGCTTTCATGGATTCAAATTTCCTTTATCTTTATTGACTTCTTGTTCTCAAATTGCGCGCGAGCCCGTATATCTCGAGAGCGCAGAGGGTTCGACTGTACTGTTTACCACCGCAGTCTAATCAAGTATCTGCTGTAACCTTCGTGTAAGGACTGATTCAATGGAACATTTTTTTGTTGTGCTGAATACAATTCAGTGGGTAAAAGCAATAGTCCATTGTGGTTCAGTCCTTATATGTGATAGTGTGGACAACCACTGTATTGGTTATGAGCTCATAAAACTGGGTGTGATTTCAAAAGTCTGGAAATTTGATGACTAGAAATATTTTTGGTCATACACACTCACACACACACACACACACACACACACACACATTCTAACAGGACAGATATATTATGGATACAGGCTGTTTCATTATAATATTTCATGTGCTACAGGTTACTAATTATTACAGACGTGACAGCATGAATCCCTGTCCAGGAGAGAGCCGGTGAAAGGGTTAAACTGCAGAGTGGCAGCGGTACCTGAGGCCCTGCTGGAATCGGACTAATTACTGAATAAGTAATTAAAAATGGCCTCCTGTGTATTCCACATCATCAGAAAGGATACATCAGAAATCAGGGTCAGAGCCCTGGACAGTCTGACACAGTAGGCTGTGGAATATTGTTTTATTTATTTATTTTTTTCTTCTTCTGTCCCTAACTTTTCTTTCTCTACTTTATTAGCTTGTTAAATTAAAAAAAAGGCCTGCTCTTATTAAGCGATTATAATGAAGTGGCAGTTTGTCGTCGCTTGCGAAGCCGGCTGTTATCTGGTCTTTATTTATTACCGTTATCGCCATTAGAGATTTTATTCCCCTAAATCAATAACCGGCCTCGGAACAAATGCAATTGAGCAGCGTGCCAGGGACGCCGGGGGGAGACTCATCAATCATCTGGAGGTGACAGGACGGGGACGCCGAGGAAACAGCTGAGGATCTTAACAGGGCCCACCTAGCCTGGGCTGCTATCTGCGGGACGGTTCGGTTTATAGATGTGGGCCCACACAGAACCGAAACGCTTACCTGCACCCCTTTATTGGCATGCTGCTGTCCCCATTTTTTTACTGCTGCTTTCAGCTTTCAGACACAAACACACACACACATACACTGTTATCTGACTAGGTGCGTCCTCTGTGCAACCTTCAAAATGCACACTGTATAAAATGGCATGAAAATTGACTCAGGGCTATGGGAATTCAGAGGAAAGCAGGGGCATATTTTTAAAAAGCAGCCATCAGACATCTTAGTTTTTGGAATTTTTTACTGAGGAAGCCAGATCTGGCAGAGGAGGTTTCTCGACCCGGGAAATGCCTGGAACTTTAATTAACTTCAAATGTTGACAAATGGCATTCAGTTGAATGATGGAGAATTTCTGTCGCCTCTTGCGATCATTTAGCATTCATTTGCTGCATGCTTGTACTGACTAGTGTATGAAGTCTTTCCATAGCCTAACATTTACATATTATTAGCATGTATGTTTACCACTCAAAGGCAGAAGCCTACAAAGAAAAATAACAGGCTGATTTTAGAGCTGAATAACTTCCAAGACGGTATGCCAGGAACAATAACAGCATGTACACAATTATAACATTCTAATCTGAAAGTCCATGTTGATTTCCCCCCTCATGATATTGCATGTTAACAATAACAGCATTTATCCCACACACGGTGACCTTCAAAATGTCTGCACTCCTATTGTTCATAAAGCCTGAACGAAAGGGATTATAGGCGAAATGTTCTCCGTTTCATTTTTTAGCATACGGCCATGAAATGCATTTACCGGAGCTGATTTTGGGGCGGACGTATTTTACCGGCAAACCCGGTCGAATCTCGGCCTTTCTTTTTCCGTTTCAAAAAAAAAAAACTCGGAATCCATCAAATGTCGTGCGGTGCCACAAGAAGCAATTTGCTAACAAATGTTGCGACAATGGCTTTCCGTTCGCAGCGTTTGGTGCTCCATGCACAATTGAATACCCACAAACAATCAGTGTCGACAATGGATCCACAGATATTTCTGTATTTTCCTTTCTCATTATTGTTCCTGCGGTATAGAAAAGACAGTCAATGGCCCATATCACACAAATACATTATCTCATCCTGTCATCCTCTCCCTCAGCGCGAAGCTCAATTAAATCCAGCCAGGACCGAACAATATTCAGAAACTTGGTCAGGGGTTATTATGAAAATCTCTAGTTAATTGTTTTAAAGAGTGAGTGCTTCCTCCGCATGCACAAACACACTCGTGCACACTCGCTCATGTACACACACACACACACATACACACACACACACACACACACACGCACACACAAACTCCAATTAAATGTCTCTCATCAAAGATCAAAGCGAATAAATTCCAGCCGCCGTCGCCGGCGCACAGAACTTTCCGCTAACGTTGTGGTTAAGGAGCGTGTGCCGTGCGTGCCGTCGCGTCCTCTTGTGGTATATGCCATACTGTATGGTCATTAGCGGTAGCGCCAGCAGTGTCTGGATGATGGACTGCCCAAAACGAACCCAGCTGTGAATGGAGCCGGGGCTAAATAAAGCTTCAGAACCAAATCGATGGGGCTGGGCCCCGCACGGAACGGGCAGACCTGCGTGACACAAAACACCAACGGTCTGGAGTGTAGCACAGTGGGTAAGGAACTGGGCTTGTAACCGAAAGGTCGCAGGTTCGATTCCCGGGTAAGGACACTGCCGTTGTACCCTTGAGCAAGGTACTTTACCTGCATTGCTTCAGTATATATCCAGCTGTATAAATGGATACAATGTAAAATGCTATGTAAAAAGTTGTGTAAGTCGCTCAGGATAAGAGCGTCTGCTAAATGCCTGTAATGTAATGTAATGTCTGAAAGAAAGGACAAAAGAGACCTACGGTTGACGTGTGCAGAAACGGTAGTGAGCAGAGGGATGATCAGCACTTCACTTTAACAAACTGCCATTTTAACCACTAATGGTTATACGTGATATAGTGCTGAGCTGTCTCTGGCTTTTCTCATTTTACAAGTTATCATAAATATATGAATAACATATATTTCAACAATTCAGTTATGCAGTATGTGACCAAGTCAGAAGCCATTTCAGTAAAAGGATGACATTCTGGCATTGGAGTGGCTCAGAGAGCAAGACCATGATGGGGTTGGGTGTGAATGCGTCTGTATGCGTATGTATGTGTGTGTATGCGTGTGAATGCGTGTGTTTGCGTATGTATGTGTGTGTATGCGTGTGTTTGCGCATGTATGTGTGTGTGCATGCGTGAGGACTAGTGGCCCAGCCTGCAGCTGCAACATACCCATACTCATACACACACACACACAAACACACACGCACAGGCACACACACACACACACACACACACATGCACACACAGACACAGACACACACGCACACACACACACATACCCACACTCACATATACCCATAAACACACACACCCACACAGACACACACACACACATAGCATGTTTATTCCGGTAATAAGATCAGGGAGTTAAATATTTGGTATTCCACTCGTATGGAACAGGTTGTGCAGTGTCACTGTTAATTAAACGCCTTTTTGACTAATCCAGCGTCGGCTCGTGAATAGACTCTGCACTCCCCGCCCCCCCACACCCCCCACACCCCCTATATCCCCCCTTTCTCTCACTCAGGCTATTAATCACTCTGGCATTTGATGCTAAAACAATGGGGAATGCAGAGATATGCCTCGTTCTCTCCGTGTGAGGCTGCCGGGCTTTCCGCTGGTGATTTACCCTGTGTCTGAAATGGTCTTACTGTCGGCTGTAGGATTATAATACGGTACCTGACATGTTCAGGAACAGACCTGCCTTCGCAGTAGACGGACGGTCTTTTGTCAGTTTCTGAGCACGTCTGGGGGGGTTGGAATCGTCAAAACTCGAATATTTTCCTTTCGTTTGTTCGGCACCGTCGATAAAAATGGCAAACTCAAAACAGAAATGAAAGATTAAACGAGGAAGGCGAGTACCAGGCTGTTGGTTGGCCCATCCTGCTAAAGAGCAGGTTTTCTATGCGGTGATGTGCCTTGTGATCTAGTATTAAGTCCAGACTGAGTCAGTCCCGACTGTGGCCAGCAGCTCTGCCAGTCGGTGCGAAATTGGCCGTGGAGTTGGAGGGGGGGTTCCAATCGGAGGGGGTTCTCATCGCTGAAGAGCATCTCCTCTGGTTGATTAGAGTCCTGCAGACTACCTTCTGCCAGCTGGGCGTACTCCGGTGCATTTAGGGTCCAGCTTCGCTGGTGGTGGATGGCCAAGCGCAGAGATTCAGGGGACTGGCTGCATACGGTTTGGACGACACGCTTGCTTGTCTCCGCTCTCCTGAATTAATAGAGGATGCTGCAGTGTTCATGACAGGCCTATGAAGAGCACGCCACCAATACCGATCGTTGTACTCGTTTGGTTTTCAAACAAAAAGACAAAATATCAGACAAGTACACAAATTATTGAACTTACCATTGTTAAAAATCAAGCAAGGCTTATGTCTTTTATTACAGGGGAATCAGTAGGTTAGCAATACCACCAACTGTATCATAATAAATTGATTTCCATAAATTGAATCCATGCAATATCACAGACTACGATTCTGAACATGGTACATCATCAGACTGTAACTACTTGTGGTACATGCAATGGAAACATTGTGAACCTTGGCCTGTATCCATAAAGCATGGTATACACTCACTGGCCACTTTATTAAGTATATCTGTTCAACTGCTCATTAACGCAGTTATCTAATCAGCCAATCACGTGGCAGCAACTCAATGCATTTAGGCATGTAGACATGGTCAAGACGATCTGCTGAAGTTCAAACCAAGCATCAGAATGGAGAAGGAAGGTGAATTACGTGACTTTGAATGTGGCATGGTTGTTGGTGCCAGACGGGCTGGTTTGAGTATTTCAGAAACTGATGATCTACTGGGATTTTCACGCACAACCATCTCTAGGGTTTACAGAGAATGGTCCGAAAAAGAGAAAATATCCAGTGAGCGGCAGTTCTCTGGGCAAAAATGCCTTGTTGATGGCAGAGGTCAGAGGAGAATGGCCAGACTGGTTTGAGCTGATAGAAAGGCAACAGCAACTCAAATAACCACTTGTTACAACCGAGGTATGCAGAAGACCATCTCTGAATGCACAACACGTCAAACCTTACAGCAGTTCTGAAGGCAAAAGGCGATCCAACCCGGCAATAGCAAGGTGTACCTAATGTAGTGGCCGGTGAGTGTATATCCAGATGTACAAATGGATGCAATGTAAATGCTATGTAAAAAAAGTTGTGCAAGTCCGTTAAATGCCTGTAATTTAATGTAATGCATGGCCTTGAGTGGAGAAAGGCCTCACGTCCATCATTTCACCTGTCTCCTTACCGGACTCCGCTCAAACACAACCCTCGTGTTCCTTGTCCTCCTGTTTTGATGGGCACTTCTGTCATTAACCTTATTGATGTGTCCCCAGTCTTGTTAATAAGATCATAAAAATGGCTTTTCTCGATAAGATGGGCTTTATAGATTTTGCTTCAGGTATCAAAACAAATTAACCTTCAGATACTTCTTCGATCACACCAAAAGCACGCCCCCCTCCTTTTGTCTCTCACCCCCCCCCCCCCCACCCCCCAACCATCTCCAAACACGCCCACGTACATTCGGTCCTACGTGACTCTCGACGCGACCTCATGTGACGCCTTTCATTTGCACACGCATTATTATTTATGAGAGCCGGATTGGCGGTGGGCGCTGCTTCAGATTGGGCTTTGGGCCGGGATCCGGGGAGACGTGGGCTCAGGCAGAAACCCCGGGTAATTATTCCGGTGATGAATGGGACGAGGGGAAGCTGAGGAGCCGGTACAGGGGAGGGCTTTATTAAATATGGGGCCGGATGATCGAATCCGGCCCCGGCGCTATTGACCGCTGTTGGGGGAAAAGATGAAGTTAGAGAGGGCGAGAAGGGGACAGCCTGATGGATGCGTCGCTGTAGAGGCAGATCAGACTCATTTACACCCGCGTCTACACTGTAGCATTTGATCAGCGTCCTCAATACCTGCCAAACAGAGGCCAGCGCGGGGAAGGCTGTGCGCGGGGCTCGCCGCTCTGATAATGGGGGGGTTCTTCACGAGCGCGCCGGCGTTTGGAAACGAACGCGCAGAACGCCACAGCTAAAGCTGATGCTTATTTCGGGTTTGTGGAATTATCTTTTCGCCCGTTAACCTTGAATGAAGACATCTCGAAAGATCTGACACGCAATAAACCAACGAGCTGTTATTTTATTTATTATTTACTTTTATTTTATTTATTATTTACTAATTTATTAATTAGCATTTATTAATTGGATAACAGCAGGGTACAGTACTTTGCAAAACCAGTTCAAGAAATTCATTGGAAGTTATGAGATACAATTTACCAATCATTTTTGATATAATACAAATCAATGACTTTATTTTAAATATCCCGTTGATGAAGCGCTTGACAGACTGTGTCAGTGTAACTGCGTTGTTTCCGTTGCATTTGACATCCTGCGCGCCCCTCTACCCCCGCGCAGTCGTACACCTGTAGGTGTTTTAATGTGGATCACCGTCTCCACAGTCGGTCGTTGATGACCTCACGGAGTCCGCGCTGTCAGATGAAGGAGATTTGCCACAGTCGCCGGGCAGCTTACATTTAATAACGCTAAAAAACACTCCCGCTTCCTCGTGCACCCGGGGCAGGCCGACGATGTGTACAAGATTCGGAGAGGAGGGGATGGGGGGGGGGGGGTGGGGGGAGAAAAAAAACGCCTTTTGCCATATCTGATCTTGTCAAAGAAAGGCATTAAATATTGATCAGTCTGGAAGATACTCAATAAGCCGCGATTCAGATGTACCGCCGCGGGCCGGGGACCCGGAGTCGACCGCCACATGAATTATGGGTCGTGACAGAGCGGGGCAGAGGATGCTGGGAGCGCCGGGGACAGGGGGGGGGCGGTGTGATGCAGCGGCCTGGTGCATGCACTCGGGGGTGCGGGATCGTACGTGTGGAGATGTCATCCACCCCTGTCCCCAGTTCCTGGACCCCAGGTACAGGTGTCTGTTGTCTCTCTAGTACAGTACGGTAACCAGCCCTGTTCCTGGAGCTCTACCATCCTGTGGGTTTTCACTCCGCCCCTAACTAGGCACACCTCGTTCAACAGCGAAAGGCCTCACTGAGCTGCTAATTAGCAGAATCAGGTGTGCTAAATTAGGGTTGAAATTAAAAACCTTCAGGACAGCAGATCTCCAGGAGCAGGGTTGGTTACCACTGCTCTAGTGAGAACACTGAGACAGGGAAAGCCAATCTTAGGCTAGGAGGCCTGTGACTACGGCCAATCACAGCAAGGCGCGACAGTCATCCAGAGCAGCCAATTACTGTCGACCAAGGGCACTCACCCCTCTGTCATTCCTCACTCAGTGAATTTTAAACTTTAGAAAAGGTCATGCTTTGGTTGGTTTAATCACTGTGGCTGCCAGGCTAGCCGTTACATGACTGTTATCAGAAACCAGGATAACCTGAAGTGAGGCTACAGTAAGCATCTATACAAACTTCGATAAAGCCAAGGACACAAATGTGACAAGCAGAAGAAAATCATGACTGGCGTTCCCGTCGAAAGCACTGTACATCATCAAATGTGTTCGCTTGAAACTGAACATGAAAATAGCCACGTATTCTCGGACTATTTTTGGTGTTAACTGGTACAAAAAAAAAAACGAAAAACCTTTCACTGCTTGAATCATTCTGGGAAGCATCTTTGTTAATCCCGTGCTTCACATTGTCTTAAAGGCCTCAGACAGGTTGAATAGCCGTTGTCACTGAGATCTCTGCGTTTCTCAAAATGTAATATTGTTTCGAGCATCATTTTAAACTTGCTCAGCACGGGACATTTTAACCTGCGCGTTTTTGCCAATTCGACCTTTACTGAGCGGATTTTATGCATGGTTTGCCCTCTGATGCTTCAGGCTTGACTTCTTTGCTTTGCATGCATGATTAAGCTTCGGTTTGTTTTTACTTATAAATAACTTTGATATTTTCTCATAACTTCAAAGCTGTATAAAAGTCGCATTACTGTCTCAGCACATGCCTGTGTTTGCATGCAAATGAGTGCCAGTTTTGCTCACGGGAATGTTATTTTTTTTGTAGTAATATTCCAAAAGCAATTTGTTTTAAGAAAAAAAAAAAAAAAAAAAGCTAGGCCATCGTTAATGGACGGACGTTAGAGAAATGAAGAGGGAGTGAGTTGAATATCACATACTGCTGAATGTATGTGAAGCCTGAAGGCCTGAACAACCATAAGGCTATCTAGTTAAATGACTGACATTCACAGCTCTGTCGAAATGCCACATAATGTTCTCCAACTGTACAAAGCCCCAAGTCTCCCTGCCTCAGTTGCGTAACTAGATATTCATTATATCCCACAAACTCATTAGATTTCCGTGAGGCGCACTTCCTAAAACTTTCAATCCAGCGGAGATATATATAACCCTTCCCTTCCTGCTAATGAAGAAAACAATTCCCTTCATGTGCACCCAAATGAAATTATGTACATCTTGCAGAAAAACATATTTACTTGCCATTTGCCGGAGTTTTACGAAACAAGTTGTGTGTGCGGTGATTAATTGCTTCCAAAGACGGCAAAAGAAGAATAGGGAGCCAAAAAAAAAAAAAAGAACCCTCAAAAACAAAGGTACATGCGATCTAAAAATACCTGAGTTATCAGCGCTCCTGTTGTGGCGGTGAGTTTTCTTCCGGGCCGGGCTCCTCTCCGCCGTCATTTATCATAATCGGACGGGAGTGAAAAGCTGGGGGCCCTGTGGCGTAGTTTTGCAGCTGTGAATGTGCCTGGAGCCCGTCTTAATTGTCCAAGCCTCCCCTCTAACGTCCGTCCCCTCGTCCCGCCGCATGCAGCCCCTAGGTGGCGCACCACCCTTGGGCCGCTGGCGCGCGGGGGTCAGGAGAAGAACCGTGGCATTGGGTGAGTGCAGGCTAGCCCCCTGTGCCCTTCCACCCCCCCCCCCCCCCCCCCCCCCCCCCCCAAGCGCTCGCTGTCTGCACGGGCTGGACGTCTGCGAGCAGAAGCACACCCCTGTGCTTTGAATCACGAATGAGAGCGGAGAAGCATTACCATTAACTTTAACAGCAGCGCTGGAAGAAAGATTACGCTCATATTTTGTCATTGGAAGACTAAAAATACTGAAAATGAGAGTTTATTAAATATACGTGTGTACATTTGTCTCCATTTTTTGTTTGCATGCGTGATGAATTGTGGGTGTCTGAACAAATTGAATTAGCCAGCACACCTCTGAAAAGTATGTTTTTAATAATGAGGGAATAACCAGCTGCTTGTTATATACACAGTGCTGGGTTCTGAAGGTACAAACTATGTGCTTTCAATAATATTACTCTTTTAGATTTCTTATTATTTCTTATTATTTGAATAGAAATAGCAATCCTGTGATGTATCAATTTCTCTGTTGCAGGTGACTTTTTGACAGGTGACGGTTTTCATTCTTACTGGTAGTGGAATTTCAGAAGGCTCAGCTAGAACCAAGCCTCTCATAATGTTATTTCTCTGCATTTTCAATGCATTTACAAAATGATCCACTGTGTAGTCCAGAAGACCAGTTAAAAATATGATTTGGAATAATCAATATGACATATGGGTGAAGTCAATAATGATTTTTTTTTTTTTTTACTGGGATAATGCTGATGTGTGCATAGATTAATCTTGGTGTGTAAAATGTTGTGTTTACCTTCATTTCTATTCTTAGTTCCTTGACTTCTCTCCAGTTAAGTTTCGGTTAGCCAGAGGTAATCAAATAATTTTAAAACAGTAATCATTGTGGTTATCTTGTATGGTGCTCCTGCAGACTAAATGTCTTACAAAGGGCACAGTTAAAATTCTTCTTGTCAAATAAATTCTTTCTTTATAATACACTTTGTATAATAATAATTTTATAAACGTGATAAAATGCTTTATTTTTCCACGGGAAAAAAAATCAAAATGCAAATCAACAAATGAAAGAAGCATTCTGCCCCACCAAAGGGGCTGCAAACAGTATGGAGGAGATGTGCAGTAGCAGCCTTGCCGTGTCCTTCTCCGTACAGCATATAGTTAAAATTTCAACCGCAAGCTGTCGCCTCTTATCGTGAAGTTCCCGTTGTTTTCGGTCTACTGATGGTTGAGGGCAGAGGGCAGGACACACGTCATTCATCATTTCTCGCTATTGGACAGCTGTGCAATCAGTGGCCCATCAGGCCTCCAGCCTGCCAGGGCCTCTTTTGTCCCATTCTGCTACCCGTCATAGCCAGATAAGATTATCACTGACAACCTCAACTCTGACTGAACAGCGCCCGTCTGGCCCAGAAAGAAAAAGGAGGGCGCTCCTCTTTTTTTTTTTTTTTTTTTCATTTTTTATTTTATTTATTCCCCCCCTCTCTCCAAGATGAGTCTCTTCCTGTCTTGTCAAATGCTCTTATTTCCCCCCCTGTAGAAGGAATTGCCTTTCAGAACGCAATTTGTCAAGGAAGGCCTCGCTCCTTTTGAGAAAGGGCCCCTGACAGATGCATTGAAATCCCTTGGCAACTTTATCAAACAATAAATCTGGAAGATTTAAAGGCTCGGCGACGTCAATGCCCGGACGACAATTACAATGCAGAAAAGAGAAAGGTATAAAATGAGATCGCACAAAGCCGAGGACGTGTTAAGCAGCCTGCGTCAACGAGTGTTGAGGCGTCGTGCTTTGGGGGTAAATCCGGAGACGAAGACGTGTCAGATGCTGTTGATTGTTGGGAGGAGATTGCTCACGAGCTGATCGTCCTCTGCTAAATTTGTCGGAGAGTGAGAGTCACATTGTACATCACATTGTACGGCAATCGACATCAAACTATAGGCAAGGTTGCAGGCCACCCAACATTGTGCAAGAAAACATGGGGGAAAATACACAACCATTTCTCCAGTCACTTTGAGAAATAATTACAAGTCATGCCATGGGCCAGGAGATTGTGTAATGGTACAGGAACTGGGCTTGTACCTAGGATGGTGCAGGCTGGAATTTATGCAGTTTATGCAATTTCTCCTATAAAATATTTAGTTTTTTAGAACTGACATATACTTAGGTAATATATGAAAACAGAAGGCATTGAATTGCCATTCATAAGGGCTCATTCAGAGTAATATTATGTTGACTTTGTCTTCTGATAAAAAGTCAGACTTCACATACTGCATTCATAAAGCCTGCATTACCACACTGTAACATTATTTAAATAATTCATAAGCCAATGCAGATCTTTCTGAAGGTCACGTATTACGTGAAATTCCATTCTTAAATATTTGTAATGTCACTTGATTTGAGATCTGCCTTTTGACCAAAATTCCTGCTAATATGCTTGTTATTGATTTTTGAATACTTGACATTTGTGCTGTTTTAAAGAAGTCTGTGCACATGCTTTGTGTAAAGCATGGCCACATTTTCTTCACAGTGTCTGTTTTTAAGAATTTTATATTTGCTCAACATCTATAACACTAGCATGCAGATAATTAATGATTTTTCTCAACCAATGGAATACCACCAGCTTAAAAAGATAAATATATGCTGTTTTTTAATCTTCGTCGCTTCACTGAGCTGAGACAAAAGTGTTTTGTATTTTATTTAAAGACAAATGCTCTGTCGTTGGCTCAGGGGACAATAATGTGAGCTTCCACAGCCTGGCATTACCATATCCTACCTTTCTCCCTGTAAGGCCAATCAGATGTGCAGCAGGTGCTGGGGCTCTGTGCACGTGTGTGTGTGTACGTGTGTACGTGCGTGCGTGCGTGCGTGCGTGTGTGTGTGTGTATGTGTGTGTATGTATATGAGTGAGTATGAGTGAGTGTGTGTGTGTGTGTGCGTGCGTGTGTGTGTATGTGTGTGTATGTGTGTGTGTGCGTGCGTGCGTGTGTGTGCGTGTGTATGTATGTATGTATATGAGTGAGTATGAGTGTGTGTGTGTGTGTGTGTGTATGTATGTATGTATATGAGTGAGTATGAGTGTGTGTGTGTGTGTGTGTGTGTATATTATTGAGTATGAGTGAGTGTGTGTGTGTGTATGTATGTATGTATATGAGTGAGTACCTGTGTGTGTGTGTGTGTGTGTATGTATGTATGTATGTATGTATATGAGTGAGTATGAGTGTGTGTGTGTGTGTGTGTGTGTGTGTGTGTGTGTGTGTGTGTGAGAGTGAGTGAGTGAGGAGGAGGGAGACAGGGGAAGAATAGAGACCTGCATTATTTATTTAAAACCATAATTAATAAAAGCTGCTTAATCATCATCTTCTTCCTCTTCTGCTTTCAATTTTTAATGTTATCATGTGATGAAAAGAGAATTCTAAAGTCTCCTTCCCCTGATAGCCATGACAAGAAATGTTGTGTTCCTCAACGGTCTTCTTCGCTTGTTAGAGCCCCAATGTCAATATGCTGTATGCAAACACACTTTGTGCAAAGCTCCTGCTCTGCCTGGAGTCATCTGTGCGGAAACTGGCTCTCCAGGGAGCTGGTCTGTTCCTCTCAGCTCCTAACCCCTGTGCTAGCAGGATGAAGTCCTCATAAAGGCAGACTGAAATGTGCTTTGTAAACATGAAAAGAATCTTTGGCATGCTTGCTGGAAAGTAGATGATATTATATTGTAAAATTGCGCTTAGCCTGAACTATTTCATCTGTGGCCAAGACAGGTGGGTATTATGGTAGCGATTCTCAGTAATGGAGGCTTGTAAGCTTCTCCACCCAACCCTCTCCTGACTGTGGTAGGTTTATTCTTGATGATCATAAATAATGTGGGTTTATTCTCCACAGACAACGATGTGAATTAAACCGCAAGGTAGAAAGAAAAGAGATCAATTGGTGGGTTTCCCAAAACCTTATGCAGTTATTGACTACTTAATGTGGGTTACAATTCTTTGAAGTGTAGCCATTTAAATGTGACTGCCCACTCTCACAGTGGAGTAGGGCCGAATGGTTTCAGTTGGAGAGCACCCAATTCATCTCTACATGGAGCCTGCCCAAAATCCAGTGCGGTTACATGGAATCCCGAAACAACATCCTCGGTTACCCTCGTGTGCCCAACAGATTGTCCTACACGGATACACAAAGAAGACACACAAAAAAAGGCAGCACGCCCACGTTCGGTGTGAGAAAAATACCCCGGACTCCCAAAGCTGCAGCGTCTGAACACTGTGCCGTTCTCACTGACAGGAACCATCCGGCCGCGGCGCCCCCAGAGAACCCGCCCCTGGAGAACGAACAATCGAAACACACCAAAAACGGCTCTGAGGAGAGTGGAGAGGAAGGAAGGGCTTTTTCCTTTCAGAACCGTGTTATTTTTAATCCTCTTTTTGAACGGCGTGTAGCGGTGGCTTCGAACGCCCCGAGGAGGAAAACGGGGGGGGGGGGGGGGGGCGCGTCGACGGTGAGCACCTGCCCGTGTCGCGGCCCCTCCCTCGTTGCGGCCCCGCCCTCTGGCTAGCCCTCCGGTTTGCGCCCGGGGATAATGAGGCTGAGAGGGCTGTGGCCTCCGTTTTGCTCAGCCCGCCGAGGCCTCCTGCCTTCAATCTTTAATGCCCGGGCGGCTCGTGAGGCGGGCCGGGGAGGGGCCTCTTGATGTGGGCCAGGGAGGGGCCTCGTGAGGCGGGTCAGGGAGGGGCCTCTTGAGGCGGGTCAGGGAGGGGCCTCTTGATGTGGGCCAGGGAGGGGCCTCGTGAGGCGGGCCAGGGAGGGGCCTGGTGACGCAGGTCTGGGAGGGGCCTCGTGACGCAGGTCTGGGAGGGGCCTCATGAGGCAGGTCAGGGAGGGGCGGGGCCTCGTGACGCAGGTCAGGGAAGGGCCTCGTGACGCAAGTCAGGGAGGGGCCTCGTGACGCAGGTCTGGGAGGGGCCTCGTGACGCGAGTCAGGGAGGGGCCTCGTGGCGCAGGTCTGGGAGGGGCCTCGTGACGCAGGCCAGGGAGGGGCCTCATGGCGGGTGTGGGAGGGGCCTCGTGACGCAGGTCAGGGAAGGGCCTCGTGACGCAGGTCAGGGAGGGGCCTCGTGACGCAGGTCAGGGAGCGGCCTCGTGACGCAGGTCTGGGAGGGGCCTCGTGGGGGGGGGCGGGGGGGCAGCGGATGAGAGGCGGCCCAGTCCTGCCACGGCTCCGGCTCTTAAAACAATCCAGCCCTGTGGCCTCTCTGCCTGGGCTGCTGGGGAACGGGGGCTTGATCAATGGCGGCGTCTCCAGGGGGGTTCACCCTGGGTGAATCCCGTAATGCGTACTCTGCACGCAGGCCACGCCTGGAGGTTTTTAAGGCAGATTTGCAAGGGAGCCGCAGCTAAGCGCGCTGCTCAGCTGTGGAATAACGAGTCCCCAGCCGAAGAGAGAGAGAGAGAGACCGGGCTGGATCTTTATTTATTCTTAGCCTGGCTGGCAGCAGCAGGTGCACCTCTAACTTGTGGTTATGGCATCAATATAAATGACAGATAATTACTTTTGTGACAATATGCCAATTAAATTAGACTCAGCCAAACAACATAATGGCAATTTGTTATGCTCGGGTGAACAGTAACACACCAATCATAATTAAAAGCTATGACCAAAATAGCAAGCTGCTGTGAGCTGAAAATATAATTCTATTCTCACACCAAAAAAAGAGCTATCCCCACCTCTTGAGGGCATTTATAAGATTTTTTGGTTTACTTTTTGTTCAACAGACAATACGTACAGGTAGAGTTCATAATTTTCAAAAAGGAAAATACATTAAGAAAGAAGCAGCTGGACGGCTTTTGTATTAAAAGCAGTGGAGTGCATTTATTTGCTGCCTGAGAAAGACAAACACATGTTGTCAATGCAGGATAAGGCCAAATACGTGTATGTTTCTTCTTCTTCTTCTTTTTCTTCTTCTTAATATAACAACAACAACAATAATAATAATTAATAATAATAGTAAAAGCTAGTAAAAATAGATAATAATAATGAGGTGCTCTGAATGAAAAATTTGTAATTTAAATACATCACATTCCTTTTCTTCAATCAGTTGTAATTCAGATTATCAAACATTCTAAAAATTTCTCATTATTTTGAGATTTGGATGGATGTTGAAACGGAACAGAATGAAAAAGAAACAAAAAGCTCAGAAATACTTCTGTCTGCTCAGTGTTTTGAAACCAGTGAACAGGAATGAGATATTGTGTCAGTGTACAAAGCTCCTCTGAATGCATGTCTAAATCCAGAATGCCTGTGCATGACTTATTCAAATCTTACCTTAAATTGAGGCATACTTCTCCCAGCAACAGGGCTGGAATACCAAATATCATAACCAAAGCAAAAAAATGTCCAGCGGAATGATGCTGCGGATATCTGGCAGAAATCTGCCACAACAGATTTGTTTCCATAAAATAGGTTTTCTCTGCCATTTCAGGAGAGAAAACGATATAATTGCAAACAGCAGCCTATTCTCTCCCCCAAACTTGCCTCTTGATATGGCAGGGTATGGCAGGAGCGTGTGTGCCTGTTAGTACCTGTGTGTGAGAGAGAAAAACACACAGACACACACGCGCACACACAGACACACAGACACACACACACACACACAGACACACGCACACACGCACACACACACACACACACACGTGCACACACACACACACAGACACACACACACACACACGCACACACAGACACACAGACACAGACACACACAAACACACACCCACACACACACGCACACGCACACACACGCACGCGCAGGACACCTACTCCAAACAGAGAGCTTGGCCAGTGGCTGACCCGCTCATCAGCAGTAGATTAAGATGAGAGGTCCCAGTATGATTGAGTTCAGGGGGGGGAAGAGTACAGGACCGTGCGGGGCGGAAGGAGCTCCGGCCGTGGGCCGCAGGTCACTGACAGAACCCGTAACAGGTTAAAAGCGGCCCGGGGGCTGTGGGCGGATTGCAGCGCGTTGCGCGGTATTGCACCACCGCAGGCTCCCAGCGCTGTCTGTCCGCCGGCTCCCTTTCACACCGACCTTCCTGAGGACAGCGCGCCGGCGGTGATGTGCAGGGGCGCCGGCTATCCGACGGGCTGGACGCTCCGGCCGGCCAGGCAGGCGGGGAGGGGAGGGCGGTTTCGGCTCAGCTCCGTTCCAGTTTAAATTGCGAGCCCCGATCGGATTTTTTTTTATTTTTTTATTAAAGCGAGCTTATAAACGAATGCCCTGCTACGTACAATTAACGCGTATTAGGGAGCCATTTGGCACGGATTAATTATAAGGCCAATTATTCGTAATCGTATCATGTGAAAGGTTGGCTGTAGGTGACAGGGGGAGAGGAAACAGACCCGGGGTGATTTGCTTCGAGTGAGCTCGTGAATTTTAATGGCGTCTGAAGTGGCGAGTAAATTGCACTGACCTGGATGGTGCAGCGCTGTCCAAATTCATTCATGTGGTTCATAAACTGGAACGAAAAAGGGGGGATTTAACTGAAACGATGCAAGTACGGAATTGGGATTTTATTTTTGCTAAAATAAATTTGTTAAAAATATAAATCGGTTTGTCAAAAAATGCATTTGTTAGGACAAATATGAATTCATTTTTTACAGTCAAATCCTGTTTAGTTCTTAGGCTCTGTATCCAGTGGTACAATGATATTTCAATACTCTACGCGTGCTCTCATGAACACATATACACACACACTCACACACACACGTGCACATGCACGCACTGTATACGTACATACATACATACATACATACATCACTAGCAGCACTGTACTGAACAGCAGTTTTACAAACATTTTGTAAATAATTGCATAAACCTGCCTTCCGAAACATACTTTGTGTTCAGTCAGTGAATTTGTAGATTTGGACTTCACTCTTCCCATCTTAATGTGCTTCCACTGTCCAGGAAGCTGGAGTGGAGTGACTCAGCGGAGGAAGTCAACCTGTTTAGTAAAAAAAAAATGTCCTGGTGTGCTTTCGCTTCTCGCTAACAAGCGCAGTAGTACCCAGAAGCGTAAAAAACCAAAGCAAAAGAGATCTGCTCCCCGCACTCACAGGGGATGACATTCCTCCCGTGAGCTTCACCTTTTTGGTGCCAAACATACGGCCGGTGAGCATGTCTGTAAAGCTCCCCAGCGTCATTAAAATGCAGTTTGGTGAATTCATGCTGCCTCTTTCTGTGTCATGGTACGTGAGCACAATGCTCAGGCAGATGAGATCCTGTAGTGGTTTCTGAATGCTTTCTAATGCCCGGAACCTCTAGAAAAAGTGCTATTTTTGTGTTTGGGAGTTTGCTTCCTGAATCTAATTTTGTCACAGGAAATGGTGTTTATTTTCAGACTTATTTTCACCCTTAATGGCCAATTGCATTTATATATTTTTGTTTATTCTTGCAAAAATCTATGTTTCACATATCTTAATTAATAAAATTAAAATTGTTTTTTTTCTTTTCAATTTAAAATTTGTTTAGGTACTGCACCAAGGTCTTATTTTTATATTTCAGGAGCAACATTAGAACATATTATGTGTTTATCATGAGTATTATTTTAGTAAAACCCATTATTTACAGAAATATTCACAGATGTTGTAGATTATTGATTTAATTTTATTAATGTAAAGATCCCCAATTCAATAGATTAAAACAGAATGCTAATAATAAGAATGAATTATTTTAAAGAATTCCCTCACTAGAGGCAATATTTGGGTAACATTTTTAGAAATAAAGCATTCTTAGATCCCAAATGCATTGTTTTAAGAAGAAACTTTGCCCTGCATTTCAAGACAATTTTGAACTTAAAGGACTTACATCTTTGTGTAAAAATGTGCCCTGAACTAACCCCAGTGATATTCATGTGTTTCTGTCAACCATCACAGATTTTTGTCACACACACGTTTGTCCTCCCACTCATGAACTACTAGTGAATGCCTCCAGATCTTTCAAAAGTTCAAAGGTCGTTGCAGCATTCCAAAGGCGGAAAACAAAACAGCAGACAGCAAAAAAAAAAAAAAAAAAAATACTAATAAATGCTGTGGAACTGTAGGCACGACCTTGTTCACGAAAGCACGTCCCTAGGCTAAAGAGACTCGCGTGTAACACGCAGAGTCAGAACGCGATGGGAATAAGTACTTAAAAAAAAAAGAAAAAAACTGATCCCGATCGATACCCTGACCGCAGCACCTCGGCGTTGCCCGACGCTTTTTGAAAGCCGGCCCCGCTACAGGACAACAAAGGAAACACTGTGTGCGAACGGCCTTCAAACCCCAGCAGGCCCCGAACCTGCCATCGATTATGCTAATAGCGTTTCGTAGTCCGGTTGTGCTGCTCGGATGGGGGGGGGGGGGGAGAGTGCGCCGGGCCTCGTCGTCTGCCGCGCTCCTCCTTCTCCTCTCCAAACGAAGGCGGCGAGACGATACTGACAGGGCCATATGTTTCTCATATTCAGTCTTCGTTTACAACCCACTTAAGATTGCCCACCAGGGGAGTCTTCAGCATAATTCATTGTTATTATTATCTAATCGGTTTGCAAAAGGCTTAATCTTCCTGCAGGAATTAACATGGGGTGGGGGGGGGATTGGGGGGGGGGAAGGAAGGTAGAGGATTTGAATAACTAAGGCTCGGGGAGAGAGGAGAGACGCCCGCTCCCGCTCGGCTCCCCGACTGAAACTTGGCAGCACCTTGGGCCCCTCTCTCGGGGGGCGCTGCGCGCGGTGCGGAGCGGAGCGCCCCGGTAATGAGAAATCAGTCACGGCAGCCAGAGCCATTGTTGTTTATGCGAAACAGACGCCGTTCCCCTCGCCGTTCCCCTCTCTGCTCTCCGCGCACTTTGATGCCTTCACAGCCTGCCGGAGAAACGCGGCGGGCTGCTGCGATGCACGCGGGGGGGGGGGGGCCGGGGGTGGGGAACCTCGAAAGTTAATCATTAGAAGAAAATTTGTGTGTGTATATATGTATATATATATGGGTCTAAAATGGGTGTGGTGGTAATAATCAGTGTAGCCAGACGGTTGAGTTGCACAGGGAACTTTTTTTTAAATTTTTTTTATTTTTTTCTCTCCCCCACACCACTTCCTGTCAATAGCGCTCAGAGCGTGGCTATATGAATAATATATCTTCTGGCATTTGCTGTTTTGGGCTTTAGGAGGGATGAAGGGACCGCGGTGCCAGTCATCCGGGCGAGCAGCGTGACAATTGTTCTTCCTCGGTTGTCATGGGGACTCGTATTTATTTATTCACTCTTGCGTTCCATCGGGGGGGGGGGGGGGGGGGGGGTTTGTTTGAAGGAGCCGGTATTAAAACGTACTCATTTCGCCCCCCCTGTCCCCCCCCCCCCCCCCCCCGTTCTCCCCGCCTGCATTCTCCCGCTGATCGTCATGCTCTCCTGGATTTACTACTTTCACGCCTCTTACTGTCTAATTCCGTATACACCTGGGCCTCCCTGCGTCTGAACGTCTCCATATGCCTCCCACTCGCCCTGCTTCCAGCGTTTCAGTCAGACGCAGAAACACACACGGACACACGCACACACACGGACACACACGCGTACACGGACACGCACACGTACACGGACACACACACACACACACGGACACACACACACACACACAGACACACACACGGACACACACGGACACACACACACACGTACACGGACACACACACACACACACGGACACACACACACACACACACACGGACACACACGCACACACACACACGGACACACACGGACACGGACACGCACATGCACACCAGTCACATTTTACACTTTATACTTTTTGCTGAAGACCATGCCGTCATCACGGAGAGGAGCGAATCGCTAAATGATTACAGAACGCACACACACACACGCGGGCGCACTATTGCGGACACGTGCGATCGGTGTTGCGCGTTCACCTCGCATCGAGTGGAAAACGCACGACAGCAGCGCATCGCGGCTTCAGCAGGGACGCTCGGCGTTCAGGTTTCTTCCTCAACACCTGTGTGTGCGTCCTTACCCTGGAACTAGTTTGTTCGCGGTGTTGCACTCTCCCAAAAATTTGTCGCAATATACTTCACTTGATAATCCTAACCCCCCGGTACGTGGAGCGACTTTGGCGAAACATTTTTAAGTGGGCGGGACGCTGCAAAACAAAAAAATAAGGCCGCCCGCCGTTGGGTTTGACACGGGCGACGGTGTGCTGAGCGCACTTCAGCAGGCGGAACGCGGTCGGGGCCGCCGCGTGGAGAGCAGCGGTGCAGCGACACCCAGTGGCGGGAGACGGAACTGCGCCCTCTCCGAACTGTGAAATTCTCACGGCTCCGGGCTATTATTCAACAATGACATTTCCCAACCAATCAATATCTCATCATTGGTAGTCAACACAGCCTGATCCGAGTCCCTGGAAACAGCGTGAGTGCTAACTGCACTGAGACGTGTGTGTGTGTGTGTGTGTGCGTGTGTGTGTGTGTGTGCGTGTGTGCGTGTGTGTGTGTGTATGTGTGTGTGTGTGTGTGTGTGTGTGTGTGCGTGTATGTGTGTGTCTGGATGTATGTGGGCATAAATGTGTCCATATAGGTATGTTTATATACAGGCAAGTGCACACGTATGTGTGTGCTTCCATGTTTTTGCTGCATGTATGTACATGCTTATATTTGTGTGTTATATCCAGCTCAGTGTGGTCATTATAAATTGTGTACTTGCCTATTTTGTATACTCTTAATTATCATTCATTTTTGACAGTTATCACAGAATTATGTACAGCATTTACATTTCACGTATTAAAACGTAAATTACAAAACGCAGAGCGGAATAAAAAGATTTATCCCTGCCTAAAAACACAGTGGATGCACAATGGATTTTCACAGACAGCCTCATTCTCGGTCTCCCGGCAAATAACTCCAAGCGATACATAAACAGTGAAAACAAAATGCACATCAGCCTGAAATGGGGAAATGTCAGTCACAGTTCATAAGCTAATCAGTCCTGGGAGCCCAGGAGAGCTGCTCTTTCTCATTCCGGCTCCCTCTTATCGGGAGACAAAGCTATTGAAGACAGGGGAAGATGGAGGAAGATGTGGAGATAAAAACAGACTTTATGGTAAATATTAGGAGCAGGATATAAGATGCCAGATGAAACAAGTCTCTCAAAGCCGTCTCTCTTCTCTTTCTTGCGCGCAGTCATATTTGAAAGCTGTCCGTCAGAATGACTGGCAGGCCGTTCCTTATCGGGAACAATGGGGGAGGCAGTACAATTAAAGATCCAGAACCTGCGTAATGTCCTTTTGTTTTCCACGCTGGTCGAATAGGAGGCGATACAGGAACACGCTGGTAAGGACATAAATTAGAATAATATTAGATTGTAAAAAAAAAAAAAGAGGGGGACTTAGTATTTTTGAAGTGTACACTAGCAGCCTGATAAACAGGAAAGGCTTTAGCTGAAAGTACATGATGTACAGTTATGATGTCATTCTGTCACTTCTCACATCAAAGCGGCAAAGGTGTGAATTCTGCTTTAATTAATGTATGCTTACTGGTGCCTGAGGACAAATCAGTACATTAGACACACCTACACACCACCCACTGGGCTAATATCAATGAGGAATGGCATGTGTGACAGCTCCCACCTGCTCCCAGACAGTCAAAATGCCAGGTCTGATTTCTCGGTTAGTTTGTTTTCCTTTATCTCGAAAGAATTAAATAATGAAGCCATTGTACAAAAACAACTGTATGTGCAGCGAACACACGCACACGCACACGCACACGCACACACACACGCGAGCACACACACTAAATGTACAGTCTAAGACCTCTTTAGATGGTACAAATTTTGATGATTTGATTCTGAGAATATGGATGGATGAAAAAAATGAGTTGAATATTTGAAAATAATTCTCAACCTAGCATGGCTAATAAATATGAAAAATGCACAACAGAAAATGCAGATCCTCGCTCCTGACACAGGATGACTAAATGCGCAGTAGCTGCCATGACAGGGGTGAATAACCACGTATGATTTAATGTTTGTTTCTAAGTACGGATGCATTCTGATAATATGCCTCTGTCTTTGTCGTGTTTTTCGTTATCAGGAAGGTGGCACTCGTCAGTGAATTCCTTAATGTTTTCTGGAAGAACCTGGAGAGGGCCCAGAGCTCTGTTCGTGAGAAAACAACTTGTACCAAGGTAACCCTGTCCCGTTGATGGGTGGAAGGCGTGGTTTGGGCGTTTTGAGGCGGAGGAGGTCACCGCGGGGGCCAGGAAGGCGGGGGCAGCGGGTAACGAGGTTGGCGAAGGGGTGGCTCCGGGGAACGTCCCGGGGGGGGTGGTTTTTGACGTCTGCCTCCACCTCCTCCAGAGGCCCGCTCCACCCCGCGCCCCTCGCGGCTGACTGACGCGCCTTTAATGGGGGCGTCCCGCCGGCGAGTGAGTAATCTGCCAATTGATCTCGGTCAGGAGGCGGGGCCGCATCATCAGAGGCGCTGCTCGGCCCGGTCTGACTGGCGAACGCGCGGGGTGGGGTGGCGAGGGGGGAGGGGGGGGGAGAGGTCAAGGCCTGCTCCTCGTGATATTAATTGGTGGTTTTTAGCACGGGCGCCCCCCCCCCCCCCCCCACCACCACCCCACCGTTCTCTGCCGCCTGGCGCCGCTTCCTCTGATGCCATGCCAGGCGGTCTGAACTTCCGCCCTCCAGTCCGCTCGAGTGACGGAGCGGAAGGCTTATCGATCAATTGCTTTCGGCGCTCCACGCTCAATTGAGATCATTTACATCCCCGGATCCTTGCCAGGAGTCAAACCGAAAACTTAATCACCTGCCCGGGAAGACGCTCTTAAAAAAAAAGGAAATATCGAGAAAATCCCTGGTTTTGTGCCAGCTGAGCACCAGCTCGTCCCAGCCCGCGCTGCCTGAATTTCCGCACATCCACAGGAAGCTTTCTTAGCGCCCTTCAGTCGGAGACAGCTCACTACACCATACTGCTCGTGTGTCTTTACACCATAGAATGTACCTGTGCTGACAGACACACATAAAGAACACAGACCGGGACACTGCGGCACATTCATGGCGCTAGAACTTGTGAACTGCTAGTAGGGAACTGATTTGCCCTCGTTGGAGGGTCCATTTGGGTTATGAGAGCCCATCCAAAAATGAGGGTGAATCATAATGGAGAGCGTTTCAACTGCCCTGAGCCTGATGCAAATCGTATTTCCTATTTATCTTTGGTGGTATCTTCTTTTCCTCAGGTACACGCACACACGCATGCACACACACACGCACACACGTGCGCACACATGCACACACATACGCACACACGTACACACATACACATACACTCATGCATACCCGCGTACACGTTCACACACACGCACGCACACACGTACACACACGCACACACACAAACACAAACACGTGCATGCACACACACACACACACACACACACACATTAAATGCCTTCGCTGATCATTCATTGCCCAAGAAGCTTAAGTAGAGGAACAAGTCCTTATTGGCTTCACGGTGGAGCCATGTGTACACTGGCCATCTGCTTTCAGCAGCCAGCGGGGTCTGAAAGCCGATTGTTTTCTTTTCTTTTCAGTTTTTTTTTTGTTTTTTTTACAGTTTTATATCAATCTTTTTCATCGCTGTGTTTATAACCCATCTCCACAGCAAAGCCAGTCCCTCTTATCAGCAGGATTGCTTTCCAGTTGATTGTGTGCGAACAATCACGGCCTCCATTATCATGGGGATATTTCTTCCAGTAACGCAGGGCGAGAGAGGGAGAGAAAGAGAAAGCGAGAGAGAGAGCGAGCACCGAGATGAGCATTTTCTTTTTCAGTGTATAAAAAAAAAAAACAAGGTTAATAATAAGAAACAGCACCAAGGTCATTGCTTTCAAATGACTGTTAACCCGATCTCCAGTGTGTCTTTTGTTGGCGGGAAGGAGAGAAAAGGCCATGGTGAAAAGCTGTAGGGTTTTTTTTTTTTTATTATTGAGAGCAAACACCACAAAAAAAAAAGCTCTGTTCATTTAACCCCACGGCTTTGTAAGCTTTCATTCGATGATTTCTTTTTAAACGGATGCTGAACCGCAGAGCTGCCTGGTGAAGCACAGGATCAATCTCTCTACAGGTGGCATGACATGAAGGAGCAGGCTTGTTCCCGTGGAGATCAGGCGGAGTGGTATCCTCATAGCTCCGGGCCAATCGCATTGACTTCCATGGATTTCTTGGCGCTGCTTTGATGCTGAGGGGCTCCTCAGAGCTTTTCACCAGGGCCAAATTGACGAGAGGCTCACTTTTTTGAATTGTTACTCTCACGTTACACGTTACATTTTAAATTCGTTTCCAGCTCTGCCTGCTTGAAGTGATGCAGCCTGATAATGTAGATGAATGAAGCCAGTGCACACGTCGCCTACAGAACTGTCAGAATGCGTTCCCATTTCCACAAATGTGTCCTATAAGGTGCGGGGCTTTCACTTTGCGCTTGGTGTTTAATAAAACCATATTCAGGATGGACATGTGGGCATTACTGGTATTCTGAAATAACATGCCAGACTTTGCCAGACTGTCCTGACAAATGAAATAATGGCTAATGGTAGAAAATGGCTGTATTTAACAGCAGGTTTCAGCCGTCCCATGTTCACTGTGTAACAATGATGTGGCATGGAGTCTACTGTTGTCCACGGCGCAAAAAAAAAGCTCCTGCTGCACAGGAAAGTGCAATTCCATTATAAAATGGCGCAAATAAAAAAGAGAAATGGCGGTACTAAAACGCGTATCCTGCACTGATACCTGTTTATTGCCTGTAACATGCGCCTAATGGGAAGTTTGCAGTTTTTGCGGTCTGGCCCCAAAGCGGGGGGCGAGGGTGGAGGTGGAGGTGACGGAGGTGTCCCCTGAAACACTTTCCCTGGTCCCACCCTTCCCACGCCGCTCTTGTGTCACGGAGGAATCTCGTTCCCCCGTTTGTCAACCCGGGCTGTTGTAATGGGAGGCGCCGTCACGCTCGTCTCGGGGCGACAAAAGGGAACGAGAAAGGGCTGACAGTAAAAGCCAGCGCGGGACAAGAGATAGTGTCAGCGCGCCGCTAAGGAGACGGACCTGCGGGCGGTGGGAGGGGAAAGGGGCAGACGGGGAACGCCGTACGCGAAAAGAGAAAGGACCGCGGGCTCAAAGGTGGCGGCGTCCGCGGGGCGAAGAAGACCTTCGACTGGAGCTGGAGTGGTGCCGGCTTTCACCGCCCACCGATATCGTGGATCATTTTCATTGCGAGCTGAGCGCCGTCGTTACACACACACACACGGCATCAATTTGAGCTTTTACAATATGCACTTACAGATGTCAACAGAGAACAAGTGGTAATGCTATCATATTAAGAAAAAAATATGCCGGTTGCTAGGGTCTTCTCTCCCGCACATGCTGTACATTTCCAAATCGCTCACGCCCTATAAGCGAACGGGGTGTGTTATTAAAGACTCGATGCTATCATGGCGCTTTTGATGGGACCGCCATCTAGCTTCAGCACTTGTCTTTTCTGCTGCTTATTAGTCTGCTCCTAAGGCCTGGAGCTCAACTCCATTTCACCCTGAATCACTGGCTTTAGTATCTCCATTTCATCAGAATTGCTCAAGCATTTGAGAAATATATCGACGTTCCCTCTTGATCGTTCCGCGCCCCTCAATGTTTTGTAGAGTTGTTCGGCGAAGGATGGAAAAAAGAATGACTAAAGTATTGGAGAAGAGCAAATTAGGCACAGACTGCATGCGCATTACTTTATGGACATTTTAGAGCACAGCTCTGTTGGCAACTGCTACGCATCATTTCAGTTTATGATTGCTGTCAGATGTTTGCCTCATACGCTGACTTCGTGTCAGTCAAGCTCAACACCGACAGCAACAGGTGATTATTCTGCACGCCATGCTAACCTTTATCCTTGTTTATTGTTTATTGTTTGCACTATGTCCATGTTTATGTTTATTTTATTTTATTTATATTTATTGTTATGCATCATCAGACCAAAGCAAATCCCTTGGTTATAGGTTTTATATTTGTATAATTATATGATGATACTGTTTTAATTAAACTGGAATTAATTATTTAATGAATATTAAATTGTTTTAACTATATAAATATTCTTGGGAGTTTATTGTGGTCCTTGGTATTTATATGAAGGTATTATGTGTGTTGTTACAATTGCCCCCATATGCTGTTACAATCGCCCCCGCACATGGGGGCAGATGTAACATTTGACGTCTAGTGTTTCAATCAATATTGTGACTCTAACATTGCGTGTAAAAACATTTGATGACTGTTAACAAGTAGAACACAGATACAAGTTACCTACATAAAAATTGTATCCAAATAGTTAAAGAGGTTTTTGCGTAATGACATAAAAACCAAAAATTGTTACAATTGCCCCCGGTCTCCCCTACGTGAAAACCTACTTGGCAATAAACCTGTTTCTGATTCTGATGTCCACGAATGGCGGCTGTATTTTGGTATTGAGGAAAAACGTCCAATTTTCTGTTCTACCATAGAAATTCCATTTTGAGCTAACAGTGGAGGTTTGAGATAAGTTCACACTGATGAAATAGCAAAAAAAAAAAGAAAAAAAGAAAAAGAAACAAAAGACTGAATGTAATTGGTGTTGTTTTCATGGTTAGTAGCTGATGTTTGTGGTCAAAGAAGGCCATCTCCAAAGCATCTACTGCTGTAAAATGCCTTTTTATGAACTGAAGAATACTTACAGCAGCACCGTTCACAACAAGAATTGTGGAACTTGCTGATGCACTCACTGCAAGGCACACATCTAGAAGATGGATTTGAAGAGGCTTACAGCCGTATTGAGTTCACATGGAAAGGCCATGTCAGTTATACTCCCTCACTGTCTCAGTCCAGTGCCCCTCAGAAGCTTTACCTTCCACTCGTGAAGAAGAGCACTCCATCCTCTATGCTCCCCACTATCTCATTGTGCTCCAGATCAGTACATGCAGAGAGAAGCACACAGTTACACAATAAAACAATCAGCTAAATATACTGTAATAATGCAGTTGAATTATGACACGTTTTCTCCACACATTTGGCGAGTCCAGTTTGTCTTAAAAGACAAAATTGCCTTGAGTTCAGTATTGTAAATTTCCACCGAAAACTTCTTCAACTGCCAAAAATATTTCATGAAAATACATGAGACAGTAACACTTTTCCTTGGTTATTAGTAGTGAAATCCTTGAACGATAGCACCACCTGCAGGTTATTCAGATGAACTAGAATCATGTCTGAATCAATTTTTCACTCTCAACAACTTGTCTGCAACGATTGCTCACATGAAATATTTAGAACATTGCTGAACTCAGACAGCATAAATTGTTAGTAAACGTTGCTATTACAGATTCATTTTACATCTTACATTCATCCGAGTATAACAGACACTAAGGTTTTTATTAGAGGCCCAAGCACTGCAGGTTCTGGAACCGTGTTGGGATTGTTCAGATTTTTATTAAAGGTTTAAGCACCACAGGTGCTGGAAACCAATTGGGAATTGTTCTGATTTTTATCAGGGGTCCAAGCACAAAGTGCTGGAACCCTAAGGTATTTGTAGTAGTTATTATTATTATTATTATTATTATTATTATTATTATTATATATTATAAACTTTACAGAGGGAGCCAAGTTAGACACTCATTGGTGGCACTATAGCTCTCAGTTGAATATACTAACTTGGAAAGGGCACAACTCCTGCCCTGTTTGATATAGAGACATTAAACCCCAGCAAAACAGTGGTACTTTTACAAGGTACATCCGGTAGATTTCCCACCATTTTGAATAAATGTAAAACACATAAAAGACATCTCCTATACATTTTGACCAAATTGCATGAGACTTGGCATGCTGCATCTACTCAAAAATTATTTTTTAAAGTTATATCATCATAGTTGCTACACTTAAATATGTTATCACCGGAAGCCAATGATTTTGCATGTGGGCAGGGCCTTTTACAAAACTGCTAATATTTCCCAAAAGGTTTGACATAAAGAGATGAAAATTGGTGGGTCTTTTGATAGCTTAGTCCTGAGGACAAATGCAAATAATGGTGCTTAGAAAAAAAAATCTAAACATTTTTGTTGTTGACGAAAGGAATAAGCTGACCGCATTAGAAATATGCATATGCATGTTTTTCATTTGCATATGAATTTGTGACTGTGAGTGCTTAATTGCTGCTTGCAGCTATATGTCATCAACTTCTTCCTCTGGAACATATCTGTATACCTTATGTGTCAACACCATCTTGGATTGCTTCCATGGAAATGCTATTAACCATTTTCCTCTGTCCCCAGTAATAATATGAATGAGACCTATGAAACTGGGCATTTTGGTAGAGGGGACCATATGGTGAATCCGTGATTTTGGCACTGAAGGTCACCATTTAGAGTTTTCCACCATTTTGAATTTGTTGAAAAACCTTTAAACAACATCCCCTCCTAGAACGTTTGACGTAAAACCACTTGACGAACATGGTCGTTTTGGCAGAGGGGACTACCAAATGGTGAATCGGTCATTTTGGCAGTGATGTCCACCATTTCGCGTTTTCTGCCATTTTGAATTTGTTGAAAAACCTTCAGAAGACATTTTCTCATTTGATGTATCAACACGGAACTTACAACCCTTCTACTTAAGGACAAAATGGTCGAAGATAAATGAATAAACCACGGTTAAGGCAGCCTGCATGCGTTTCCAATGCCAAGCAAAGCAGCGCCACGGTCTTAGGACAAAGACTGCCAATTCCCTTCTGTAATTTTCCTCCGGCGTTTGAATCCAGAGGATATCTCCTATGACCAAGTTAAAGAGACAATTCAATTCCAATTTTTAAAGAGACAATCAAATCTACAGTGTTGAATAGAGGGCAATTTATTCAAACATGATTATGTCAATACTGAGTTACACAACGGAGGGTAAAAAAAAAAAACGAAAGGCCGCAAACTTGATAGAATCCCTTGTGCAGGAGATTGTGGGCGTGACCTCTTCTTGATGGGTTCTTCAGAGAGGCTTCCTGTTGTGGAGTAAAATCATTGTTTGCTTGGCTTGGGCTGGTACTGAAAATTGCACACGGAGAAACCCTCATCATGATTATCTCCAGTATTTGTGGGCGCTAGGGGGTGGGTATAGGAAAGGCTCTAGTCTTTCAAGAGCATCATTGGACTTGCTTTTATATCATTACATTATTGTGGGGTGGAAGGCCCACCATCCAGGGAATTTACAGATTAGTTTGAATCACACCATATGTATTTAGCTCAGAGTTGCTGTACTCTTGAAAGGGTTTCCTTTACTTGCCCCTGTGTATGTATAACCGTCGTCTTACTACAGACAAAAATGTGAAATTTCACATATTATGTTTTGTCAAAGAGTGAGGCAGTACCTCAAGTGCCTTGGATCAAGTTTGTTTATTTTTAGAAGTATAAAATTACTTACAGTTAGCCTAAGTGCTTGCATGTAACTTGGCCCTTGGCCCAATCTTACCAACTGAAGAAAATATATTCTTTCAAACATTATATTTGCACAAAATATTGCATGTACAAATCTTTCTCTAAAATACCGCCCACCCTCTCCCCCCACCCCCACGCAATTATATTAGCCGGTTGTCACTCTAGAGGTACCACTTTATGTTCTGCACCCACACAAGAAGAGTTCCACCTGAAGTGTGTGTGCTTCGCTCATGCATTCTCATGAGACATGGAGGTACTGTCTGGCACACGCTACACTTGGCAATATGAAGCCACCTATGTTATCCCACAACAGACTCTCAGTCTTACCGAGCTGATTCGTACCTGTGCCTTAAATCTACAGTTACTGCACAGGGTCAAGCCTGTGTCTTAAACCTACAGCTACTGCACAGGGTTAAGCCTGTGCCTGTGTCTTAAACCTACAGCTACTGCACAGGGTCAAGCCTGTGTCTTAAACCTACAGCTACTGCACAGGGTCAAGCCTGTGCCTTAAACCTACAGCTACTGCACAGGGTCAAGCCTGTGCCTGTGCCTTAGACCTACAGCGACTGCACAGGGTCAAGCCTGTGCCTTAGACCTACAGCTACTGCACAGGGTCAAGCCTGTGCCTTAAACTTACAGCTACTGCACATGGTCAAGCCTGTGCCTTAAACCTACAGCTACTGCACAGGGTCAAGCCTGTGCCTGTGCCTTAGACCTACAGCGACTGCACAGGGTCAAGCCTGTGCCTTAGACCTACAGCTACTGCACAGGGTCAAGCCTGTGCTCCTTCCCCAACTGAGCCACTTTGGAGCCCATTGTGGATTTGAGAATCTTATGTCTTCACACATATTCAATATAAGGGCACAGCTACTTAGTCTAACTTTCCACAGGATATCTGCTGTGTGCATATATGACATCCCTTCATGGCTGCTAAAACCGACCGTTTCCATCACAGAAATGGCTATTAGAAATTAATTCGAAGTAGCATTGAAGGCAAAGTGTGACAATGCTTCGAAGCTCATTCTATCGCATGTACCTTAAAATGTGGTGACAGGAAATAAAGGCCAAAGTGAATATTTTGTTTTATTGCCTCAATTAATGGTTTTTATAATCGCAGACAATACTGTACTGTACAATGTACTGTAGCTGAGCTAAAACTGGTTGCTGTCATGAAAGAAATGAATGGAAATTACGTCAGAAGACTCTGATTTTGAACTTTGTATCAGAGAGACTCCAGTACACTGTATTGACGAGCAAGAATAAATGTCTGCAAATAAAACAAAGTGAATGTGCTAAAAATAAAACATCAACGTCACAGTGGCTGAATGGACTGCTGAAACACAAGGGTTCTGTGGGCGTAGTGACATACAGTATTGTTAGATGAAGTCGGTTAAATCTTAAATGGATTAAATTGCCAGAAAGGCCTTTGTCAACGTATGTTGTTTGTATGCAAAGAATCTTGAAGAGAAGATCCTGGCCCTTGAACAATTAGCATTTTTATAGCCCAGATGCAACACAATAACTATTATACAGTATTATGCTCTAGATAATAATTCTCAGTAAATGATGTTTGGATATCTTCTGAAAAGTGAAACAAGAAAAAGATTATTGCTGCTGACTTCTAAGCCACAAGCCTATGCTTACTCCAATAATATCACTAACTACAAAGATGACAAATGCCATTCATCAATAATAAGATTAAAGTTCATTTTATTATTAGTGAACAAGCTTGAGTTTTATCTGTTAAAATACATAAAATGAAATACATTGTTCAGAATAAATGACTAAATGAAATATATTTCATTTATTTCACTTGTTGAATTGATGATATTAAGATGGTTTTTCATTATATTAATATAAAAATCACATGTAATTGACTCCTAGAAATATGGTTTAGGGTAAAAATTAAGGATTCGCTAAAGGCAAGATTAGGGAAGTCTTTGATTTGGGCCAATAAAATTTAATCACTCTTGTGGTGAAAAAACACTATAGAATGTAATACAACAACAGTGTATTTTAATAATTTTCAATAGAAAATAATTTTAAAGTTACTTTAAAATCTTTATTTTACATGTTTAAAATTGACAATGTATATTGTTTATTACCATGCATAATTATAATTCATTAATATAAAAATCAGACATTTGATGACATATAAATAAGGTTTAGGGTTTGGAAAACTGTAAGCATATATTTGAAGCAAGATAAAGATTATTTTTAGGGACAAGGGAAAGGATTAGTGCAAGGGATAGTTCTTGATTTGAATGATCAAAATGTTTTTCACTATCAGAGCCTAACACTATAGCCTATTTTCATATAGTATGTCTTCATATTTTTTCAGTGAAAAATTGTTTTCATATAAATTACTTTTGCAACCTGTCCTTGTATTTCTTTTGCTGAATTGATGATATTTAAATTGTTACATTCCATCTTAATATGGGGAATGGGTTAGCGCAATATTTTCAGTATTGGGATGTAACCTATCACCGTGGGCATTTTGATATTTTTCACTGAAATACTGTTTTGACAATACATTACTTTTAAAACATTTGTGTGTGTTTGTTTCTTTTGTTGAATTGAAAACATTTACATCATTTTATATTCGATCTTAATATAAAACTTTCATTTGATTTGTTGACTCCTTAGGACCCTCCAGGTACTCATACATTGTATGCCATAAATAATAAAGTATACACATTTAAAAAAAAAAAACACAGTCAAGGAAAAATATGAAACCTGTTTTCCCCAATCTGCGATCCAATTTGCTATTGTGTGTTATTGGCCTGGTTCCTTTAGTTCAGTGACTGGGTGCAGCACACAGTCATTAATTGCAAAGAATCACAAATACACACCTTTATTTAAGATTATGTTAATTTGTCCATTTACCTTCGGTCCCCTAAAATGGGATACTGTGTGTAAGAGGGCTTGTGAATCCCTTATTGGACAATTCAATGTTGAGCAGACACCCTAGTTGCACCACACATACTATCCACTAGATGGCAGCACAAAACTGTAAATAAAAGTGCTCAAGTGAACGTCTTGAAAATTCTTTTGGCAAAATAAAATGTTATAGAATCCAGGACTTTTTTTAAATTAAGTACATTCGAAAAAATGTACTTAATTACCATTACCTCTGAATATGAACTTCAAATATAAAAATCTTGGAAAGCACTAGTACCAGTTAAGATTCCTTCCGAAACATTTTGCAGAATTCACTCAAAACACACCGTTTTATTTTGGTCTGGTTTTGATAACTTTATTCAAACGTTACTGCATTTTTGTACTCGTACTCTTGTACAAATTCAGAATCGCTAAAAGTAAATATGACACAATCTCCACACAGCCACTTTAATCATCAGGTCCCACAGGTTTAGAGGGTCACGTATCCCAAAACACAGGTAAGATTTATGTTAACGTCTAACAGTCCAAAAACCATTTACAAAGGATTTTAAATACAGAGATTTGTTTTTTTTGAATCTTACGTTGTCCATACAGGTGAAAAAACAGCTTTCTTGTTTTAAATATAAAAGCTTAAGGGACATTCAAGTTTTACATCTCCACTTTAAAATGAAAAAACAGGTGGAGGAAAATAGCCAAGTCATTAAGCTCAGGAGGTAGAGACCAATAATGTCAACCCATTATATACATATACACACAATAATTCAGTGGGTTTTTTCAAAGATCTGGAGAGTCAAATTAAAACAATAATATTAACAAAATGAAACAATAAAGCAAAAACAAATAATAATTTTTTTTTTTTCCAGTACTCATTTCTACATCTCAGGAGAACACACAGATACAATTAACATGATTGGTTATGCATTTTTCATTTTTGCTTTTTTCTTCTCTCAATAACATTCCCATAACTTATTTACACTTTCCAGTGCAGGCTATTGAATTAAAAAAAAAATAAAAATAAAAAAACGAAGAGAAATGGACTGACACATTGACATATGAAGAGTGAAGGACAAAGTCACTATACAGTTGTACAAGAGGTACATTATCGTCACACCAGAAAGGTTCTGAACATTTAAGCTGAAGAACAGCAACATGCTCACACATCTGTAGATCACAGCAACATTTTTTTTAAAGTTGTTGCAACTGTCTTTGTATACAAGTGTATATTGACTTCTGCCTAATCCTGTAAATACTTCTTAAAAATAAGATAAAATTCACAGCTCTAAAAATGTACAGGCTAGGTAACCTTCGATACAGCAGTACTGTTCAGTTTCCATCGACTCGCTCTCTGTCAGCTACCGCCTCCCAGTAAACCCATCCATTATTAATGGTATTTACACAATATTTCATAGGCCATGAGAACGCATGTCATGATGTTTGAAAAGAACACCGACCATATTAAAAATACATTGAGTAATTAAGCTCTGATGGCGTTTCTGAGCAGTGGCAAAGCAGAGCAGTGGGGTGTATGTACACACAAGCGAATATATGGACCTATCGCCCAGCGTAACGAAGGGAACAGAAGCTGAGTCGCTGTCTTCCTCTTTATGAATAAAGTCTCTCAGTCAGAATACTGTCAGCATTGTGGCACCACCCTCACCCCCACCCCCACCCCCGCCCCCGCCCAGCAGAGCTGCAGTTCTGGCTGGCGGGAGACAGGAACAACAATCTGAGGACCTGAAGTGACGCCCCTCTCCAACGGGTGACAGCCACTGCCAAGCACCGCAGTCATCGGTCACACACAGAAAACCTTTTTTTAAAAAACCTTCGGTCCGGATCGGGAAATAAATTACGTACTATGGTCTGGAAATGGTTCGCCCACATCTCGGAACCTCTCCTCTCTTCAGCTCTCTTCTCAAGTATTTCCTTCTGAAATGGTTATTTTGGCTTGACTTGCGGGTTGTTTTTTTTTTTGGGTGTTTCATTCTACGACCGGTCATTTGCATCTCCATACGGAGACGGGCCCTTGGGCAGCTAAACAGCTGCTAGATGCTACAAGAAGGGTATAAAGCAGTATTAAAAAAAAAAAAAAAAATTTAACAAAATAAAACAATAATAAAAATCACATGCAGGGGTGGGCGTGGCCATTTTGTATATATTACACTGCGTCGGGGCGGAGCTAACACGTTCTTTGTTGGGTGCAGTTTGCAAAGGGGCCAGGAACACAAGGCCCCGGCCTGTGTGTGTGTTGCACCTGCAGTAACATACGGGCGCAGGTGTGAGGAAGGGTGGGGGCGAAACCCTGGATCAGACCCGCTGGATGGGAGTCTACAGCTCACACAAGGGCTAATAAGAGCTCTGACACCGAGCGGTGCCCGGACGCCCCCCACGCTCGAACCCGGTCACGGCGCCCGCTGCGCGCCTCGACCTTTGACCCCTGCGCCAGACGAGCAGCGCAGGAGCTGCGGGGGGGGGGGGGGAGAGAAGGAGCAGAGCAGCCCAAGGGGGTGAAACCGGGCCGTACTGTATAACAGTAATCAACATTCGGACGCAGCACCGCCCCACAGATCGAACGCAGAGAGCCGGGGGGGGGGGGCGACGCGTCTGCCTCGTCTCCGCGGACAGACGCCGCCGAGGGGAGCTGGGCCGCGGCCCTTCAGCCGGCGAGTCACCGGGCCGGTCCCGGTGCTTTCTCCATCGCCCCCTACTGGTCTGGAGCCGCTCCTTCAGATTGATCCGAACGTGCAGGAGCCTCACCACGCCTCGCTAGCAGCTGTGTGTGTGTGTGTGTGTGCAGGTGCGCGTTGCTCTAACGCACACCCTCCGATTCAGGCAAAGGCTCACACACACGTAATACCCCTCCCTCCTGCACCCCACCCCACCCCCCTCTCCGTCCCTGTCATAAGTGGTCGACTATTTAGAAACTTCATCAGTAGATATTACAGTACGAACGTGATCAACATTGCTAGTTCTAGACTCCAGTGAAATGCTACGTAGTTCTGCTATGTCTTCAGTAGTCTGCCGTGCGCTAGAGGGTGGGCTGCTGGTGTGTGTGTGTCCGCAGCGTTCACAGTCTATTCCCACACCAGGGGGGACGGGGGCATCTCAGACGGCTGGGCCACCGTGGAGCTGAAGAGGGGGAAGGGGGAGGGAGAGAGAGGAACACAACAATGAGGAAGAGCGACTTCTACACACCTCTTACACACGGCTCTCTGCTTCATCTGCTCAATGACACAGCCTGCAGTGCAACTCACGTCGAGCCAGCTCGCTAATGCGAAAAACAGCAAAAAGAAAACCTCCCAGAAGGGAAAGGTATTTTACGCTACGCTGGAAGGCTGCTGTTGAAGCAGGCATCCTGAGAGAGCGTGCAGAAGATGGCGGGAACACAGTCTGGGAACACAGTGTGGGACACAGCACAGGAACACAGAGCAGGAACGCAGCCCGGACGCAGGCGTGAACCTGGGCTTCTCACCGTACCTGATGAAGCTCTTGAAGGCCGCAGACTGGGGGTTGATGCACAGGGGCACCCGGCTGCCCTTCTGCTGCTCCAGGATGAACTGGTGGATGATCTCTGCGGAGCGGGAACAGCGACAGGGAGGGGAACAGGTCACTCAGCGCTCACCGCTAACTGTGTCACTGAAGAGCGCCATTCACCCGGCCAGCTCAGCTCAGCATATATCCTGACCAGTGGGATGCGACGCTTTGAAGTGTCTATTTATATACATATATTATGCAATTTACGGTCAAGTGTTTCCTGCTCGTTTTTTAATCTCATGCCTGTTAAATGTCTGTACTTTTATGGCTGTCGTGCAAAATGTGGTCTGTGTTGTTTTAACCTTTGTATACCTGCCTGCAAAGCAAATTTCCCTTCGGGGACAATAAAAGTATTGATTGATTGACTGATTGATTAATGTCATGATACCAGAATTTTGAATTTGATACCAATACCAGTTTTAGTATCGCAGTTCTCGATGCTGTTTATCGAACGTTGAAAAAATGAAAGTCAACATGCTCCGCTCCCCTTGGTTAAAGCATAAAGAAAACACTATTAATAAGTTAAATTTTAAAAAATGTGAACTTCTCCTAAAAATAAACAACTCTCTTAACATCATAGATAGCAAAGAAGAGCTGAGTTTCATCACTGAATTTATTGGGATGGCAGGAATTCCATCTGCCAAGATACGTCTTGGCGAGGCGTGCCCCATACCTACACAGCACCGAGAGCTTCCTACAGAAGTGACCACAAGACTCCCAGCCCTTAAGAACATTAACTTCTGTACCTTCTGACCTCAGGTAAAACACACAAAGTACAAATACAACATGTCCACACAATAAAGACCCAAACATGGGTTATTGGGTTTTCTTTTTCTTCTCTTTCCTGCCGATTTCATCATCACAAATGCTCCAGTCCCACAATCAATAATCATCATATAAGGCTGAGAAATACGAAAGAAACTGGTTTTGGTAAGCCTAGGGGTTTGGCCTCTGTCTCTGACTGTTTGGAGCATCATTCAGACAAAAGGGAGCAAAACTCAATAATTGCAAAGGGCCTGGTAGGCCAAGGAAGACCTCTACAGTTGTCGACAAATGGCAGCAACAGACTCCAAAGGTCATCAAAAGTCTGGAATCAAGACGATATATACTGAAAGCTCTTATGCTTGTACTAAGAAGGCAAGTGAACACCTGACTCATAAGTCAGGCCCCGCTGTTGCGGTCCAGCTGTGCGGTCCAGCTGTGCGGTCCAAAAATGCTGTGATTTCTACATGGTGAAACCAAAATGTATAAGAACCTTTGATTAAACTGAGAATCTGCACTGTACTGAACCGTTTTGTAACAAATCTAAAATTGTCGAGTACAGAACCAAATCAAATTATAAATACTGCATATACAAATAATTTCTTGATTTGGCTCTGTACTCCACAGTTTTAGTTTATAATGATTTCACAGGTGCTTAAAGTTCAGCTTTTATGAATGGGTATTTTTATACATTTTGCTTTCGCCATGTAGAAATGTATTTATACACTTTCTATACATAGCCCCGCCCCCCCATGTAAAATAAACCTTTGAAACCAATTCACTAATAATATACACTTTCCAGGGAAGGTGTTACAGTAGACAGCAGTTTGACTGAAACATAATTAAAATACAGGAAGTGCTACTTAACAACGTTAGAGAAGAAAAGAGCGTGCTCTGTGTCTGACGAAGCCTTCCAGTAAGGACAGTAGCTGTGTGTCCCTTCCGCCGCTTCTGTGCCACGGATTCGCTGGCCTTCACGGCCGCATGGCCCACTAACCAGTATAGCACTGACCCAGCCGCGGGGCATTGTGGGAAGCTTTCGCGTTAATGAACGGTTAACCACCTCGAAGCCTGGCTAATCCCTCAGTGGAAAAACGTGCAGGGAGGGGAAGGAGCCCGGGGTTATTTTCGGCTACCTCCAGAGCAAAGCCAGGCTTAAGCCAGCCCAGTCTCTAATACCTGCTGACAGAACGGGGCTCCGCGGCTCTGGGACCCAACTGCTGGAGCCTAATTAATAACTGGGGCCTAGCGAAGGATTTCATTACCGCACGGTGATCTGCACATTATTATTTTGACCCCTGTCTTCCTTTAAAAAAAAAAAAAAAAAAAAAAAAAAAAAAAAAAAAAAAAAACTTTTCCCACTCCTTCTTGTCTTTCTTTTGTCCCTGAAAGTTGGATTCATTACCGCAGCCTGTCACTTCGCTTCACTTCGTCCCGCATCCACTTTGGGATGGCGCACACCGACACACGGGCCTCTCTGGGGTTTCTCCTGGGTTGTTTTTGGCGGCTTGGCTGTCGCGCTTGCAGAGGAACGTGCCGGAAAGCGAGAAGAGGGCGAGGGCGAACTGACCTTTCACCTGCCGCACGGAGGTCAGGTTCTTCTCGAAGCCGTCGTCAAACTTGGAGCTGGTGACCGGCTCGAAGTCGCTGGTGTAGACCCGCCCGGACGAGGTGGTGTAGCAGCACTTGCACATGCAGGTGTGGTACCGCAGCCGCCCCTCGTCCAGGTAAGGGTGGGCCAGCGCGTCCTTCGCCGAGATCCGTTTGGACTAAAAATACAGAAATGCGGCAGTCACAGCAGAGCCCGAGTGTAATGCAGCTCTTGCGTGCCTGTATCCATTTTACAGTCTTTGTAAAGAGTCTGAAGTCAGAGCTTTACTTTGTGTCTTTCAATTTTGCTCACCACTGCAGAAGCTGCAAGGGCTTTTCTCTTCTGCACATTCTATACACTGCTACCATTAACAAACAACCACTAGAGGGCGCTTTGTCGGACCATTTCTCTTACTCGCAGGCATCACCTGCTGATTGTAGGATAATATGGATCCTCAATATCCATGTTGCCCTTGGCATAGATCAGCCTGTGTGTCTATATGTGAGAAATCTATACATGCAATCAGCCACCTGCACGTAGGAGCAATAAATCTCTCCGCCATCAATTGCAGCCTATTAATCTAGAAGGAACACTGCCACAGGTGTTTATGGACAGTTTCTCCTTGGAGGGTCCCTGTGTTTATGCTCTTAGGGTCAGGTGACGTGATGGCCATTGTAGCAGCGACTGGGCGTCGTAAATCTTGGACCTTTTTATTGGCTGGAGCCTGGTCCTCACCGCGAACAATGAACTCATCGGAGAGCTAGGCCCCTCTAGGCCGTCGGGACACTCCCAGGCAGAGCAGAGCACAACGGCCAGCCGCAGGCTAGTGGCTGAAGATGCTTATACGACCAGAAAATGGTCTTAATGTTTGTGTGGGGGGGCTGTACACAATGGCACTCCTTCCCATTACTATAGCAAAAAAACAAAAACAAAATGACATTTGTTTTTATTTTATTTTTTGTACTGCGCTTTACATTATTGGATGTCTTATTGTATCATATTCGTAGCCATCAACGTCTGGTTCTTATTTGGTCATGGTTTTTGAAGTAAAGAATTGGAATGTTTTTTTTTTAAAACAGAAAAAAAGCCAATTTTTTTTGTGGAAGGCATATCCCACATCACTTCCTGCTGTATCCGACTCCACCACTCAAAAGAGCAGAGTTCAGGAGGTGCTGGCGACAGCGCTGACCTTTGACCTGGAATAGGGACGTGGAAATGATACGTGCGTGCTTAGCCACTCGTCGTGCTCACTCACGGGGTCGAACACCAGCATTCTGCACAGGAGGTGAACGGCTTCATGGGTGGCCTGGCTGGACAAGGTGTACAGGACAGGAAGTGATGGCTGCGGAGGAAAGGAAGTGACACGGCAGTCAGTTACAAGACTTTCACCTTTAGCTTTGAAACACTTGACACTAAATTTGCACACATGACAATAAACTATAGCTGCTAAAAGGGCTGGTCGGATTTCACGGCCGACATGATTAAAATCTTACTGAGGAACTACAAGAATATAAGATTGCCCATGTGTTTTATCGAGATAAAATCACTTCTTTCAGGGAACACTTAGCTTCGGCACATCTGAGGAGGATGTGAGGTTGGGGCACAATGTGCAAGCTATTTTTACCCTGCCTAATTACTGCCCCCGCCCTCCTCTACCTCCACCACTGTGATTGAAAAGCCCAGCAGAAATCATTTGTTTTCCTTGATTAGGTTCTTGCGAGCGCACAGACGCAGGCCTTACTGGTGATTCACACTTCAGATTGCACACTTCCTTCACACAAGCTGTTTTTTTTTTTTTTTTTTTTTTTTTTTTTTTTTGCCCCAAGGTTTCTTCCTGTTGTTTGAAGGCAGTAAATGAGGGAGGGAGTTTCAATATCACTTTTAATGGTGGAGAGAGGGAGCAGACCTCAGTATTGTATGGTTAAGGGTGGTAGAGAGAGAGAGAGAGACAGAGCAGACCTCAGTATTGTATGGTTAAGGGTGGTAGAGAGAGAGAGAGAGCAGACCTCAGTATTGTACGGTTAAGGGTGGTAGAGAGAGAGAGAGAGAGAGAGAGCAGACCTCAGTATTGTATGGTTAAGGGTGGTAGAGAGAGAGAGAGAGAGAGAGAGAGAGAGAAGACCTCAGTATTGTATGGTTAAGGGTGGTAGAGAGAGAGAGAGAGCAGACCTCAGTATTGTATGGTTAAGGGTGGTAGAGAGAGAGAGAGAGAGAGAGAGAGAGAGAGAGAGCAGACCTCAGTATTGTATGGTTAAGGGTGGTAGAAAGCGAGAGAGAGAGAGAGAGAGAGAGAGAGCAGACCTCAGTATTGTATGGTTAAGGGTGGTAGAGAGAGAGAGAGAGAGAGAGAGAGAGAGCAGACCTCAGTATTGTATGGTTAAGGGTGGTAGAGAGAGAGAGAGAGAGGGAGCAGACCTCAGTATTGTATAGTTAAGGGTGGTAGAGAGAGAGAGAGAGAGAGAGAGCAGACCTCAGTATTGTACGGTTAAGGGTGGTAGAGAGAGAGAGAGAGAGAGAGAGCAGACCTCAGTATTGTATGGTTAAGGGTGGTAGAGAGAGAGAGAGAGAGAGAGAGAGAGAGCAGACCTCAGTATTGTATGGTTAAGGGTGGTAGAGAGAGAGAGAGAGCAGACCTCAGTATTGTATGGTTAAGGGTGGTAGAGAGAGAGAGAGAGAGAGAGAGAGAGAGAGAGAGCAGACCTCAGTATTGTATGGTTAAGGGTGGTAGAAAGCGAGAGAGAGAGAGAGAGAGAGAGAGAGAGCAGACCTCAGTATTGTATGGTTAAGGGTGGTAGAGAGAGAGAGAGAGAGAGAGAGAGAGAGAGATAGCAGACCTCAGTATTGTATGGTTAAGGGTGGTAGAGAGAGAGAGAGAGAGGGAGCAGACCTCAGTATTGTATAGTTAAGGGTGGTAGAGAGAGAGACAGAGAGAGAGAGAGAGAGAGAGAGAGAGCAGACCTCAGTATTGTATGGTAAAGGCTGGTAGAGAGAGGGAGCTGTAGTGGACAGTGTCATCTAGTCTTGCTGAGGTCTGGATGGCTGACCTCACCCTAGTGATGTCATTTTGTCACAGGGCTAATAAAGCGTCCATTACATTACATTTATCTGGCAGACGCTTTTATCCAAAGCGACATACAATAAGTACATAGCGAAGGTCAATGGAACAACTACAAAACACAGGTCCGATAAGGTACGATACTCATTTTGTACAGTTATTCATAGCTATGAACACATTAAGTCCAGTTCACACAGTAAACATTACTCTGACCTAACCTGTGCTAAGTCAAACTAGGAGGCATTACAACAAGCTAGAGCATCAAGATAATGATACAAAGTACAAAAAGTGCTGGACGGAGGTACATGCAACATGGACGTGGCTTCCACAACCAGCACAGCCCAAAACACACATATCTCACAGTGAGAAGCCACTGCTCACCAGCAGAGCCCTGTCAGTTCCATGAGCACACATTAACTCATCAACAGGGACAACCCCCCTAGGACTGGCCCCCTCAGCGTGAATGAGCTCAGCTCATCGGTGCCGTCCGTCAGAGAGACCCTGCAGTCCTGACGGACAGCCCCGGGCTCCAGAACAGGCCAGAGCCCTCCTGTTCCCCTCCGGCCCTGGCGCTCTGCTGTAGCACCCTCTCTTAGACAAGAGAGACACATGACCTCACCCCCCCACCGCAGCGCTATCCCACGCTATCGCTATCCCTGACGGACAGGCCCGGCTCCAGAACAGGCCAGAGCCCGTTCCCTTCATCCCTGGCGCTCTGCTGTAGCACCCTCTCCCAGACAAGAGAGACACATGACCTCACCCCCCCGCCGCAGCGCTATCCCAGGCTGCTCCGCGTCTCCCTGGTGACGGGGGGGGGGTCCCAGCTGGGTGGGACGGCAGTGAGTGCGCGCCGGAGCGCCCCCCCCCCCCCCCCCTATAGAGGGTGACCCGCCGCGCCCCCCTCTTCCTGATTCGTGATCTACCCTCAGAACCGCTGCTCTGGGCACTCAGAGACGTGATGAGCAGAGACACGGGCGCAGGGGGGAGGCACGGCGGCCATGAAGCAGCAGGCGTGGCGTTATATAATTTATTAAAACGCTTGTTTATCTCCCCGCATGTAATGAAGCATTTCCACTCCCGTTTCCTGCTGTCGAGCGGACCCTGTTAGAGTCTGCTCCGCACTCAAGGGTCCCGCCTGGGTTTACCACAGGAGGTCATCTTCACGGTGTCGAATATGCACATGAGAGCACGCACGCACACACAGGCACACACACACACATACACACAGACACACACACACACACAGGCACACACACACACACACAGACACACACACACACACACACACACATACACACAGGCACACGCACATACACGCACACACATACACACACACACGGACCATACACGCACACACACACACACGCACACATACACAGACAGACACACACACGCACACACACCAACGCACACACACACACACACACCAACCCATGTGCGCACACACGCACACACATGCACACACAAGCACGCAATCCTGCTCCCTTCTGCCCTCTCTCCCTGGCTATCTCTCCATACCCCACACAGCTGGCTTCAGCAACCTCTTGCAGAACTGACAACCTCACCTGGGAATAGGACAAATCAAAGAGAATAACATATAAACATAACAAATGCATGAACCTGGAGGCTGGACTGCTGACCCCCTCCTGGTTTACACAAAGACCAAAAACTGCATCCATAAGCAAACAGACCCACTGGACGGGAATTACTAAAACTACCCTGTAATGCAACTGAAAGTAGATATATGATTTCAAGGAATAAAATCTGGATGTTTTGAAACCAAAAATAATCTGCGTGTCCCAGCAAACGGCTCATATTTGCGAGGGAGGCCACTTACAAAACCAGGCAACCGGCTACAACAGATAGACTGACTCATGCGTGGAGAACGAACCAATACAGGCCTTCACAGCAGTTAGATAAGAGCATGCTTGGGACACAAATCCTTCCTCACAGCATACAAAAACCACAATATCACATATCATGTTACAAATACTTTTTCTCGTACAACACATTGCTTATATTATTGATATCAAATTTGAAAAACGCTCGTGTTCTAAATGGCCTGAAAATAAGGTTCAGCAGCAAGCATTCAACGAGGTGAGAGAACGGTTGCAGACTGACCCCGCCCCCTCAGGACTGCCCAGGGGATTAAATGGCAGCTGCAGTGAACGTGGACTGTCCGTGATTGCGATTGTGTCATAACGGTAATTCCTCCCATTATTATAACCATCATAATCATCATCATTATCATTAATTGAGAGGCCATCTCTCATCCGAGAGACGGTCCCCGGAGGGGAAATCGCCCTTCCAGGAAACGATCCGCTGGCTCGAAGTATGAAATGTTCCGACCTCGAGCCCCCCCCCCCCCCCCATCAGGTAGTCGTCGCTGCTGCGCTGTCGTTCAGCATAAAGCAATGATAATTAACCCAGTCGCTTTCTCCGCAGCTGATGGGAAATACACTGCCTCGCCCAAAAAAAAAAGTCACCGTTTGGATCTTTTTTGGACAGTGCCCACTGCACAAGCCTCTGGATATACAGTGTTATGATCTGGGGTTGCTTCAATTGGTCAGGTCTAGGCTCAGCAACTTTATGCGGCAATAAAAGTCAGCTGAGTATCTGAATGTACTGAATGACCAGGTTATCCCATCAATGGATTTTTTTCTTCCCTGACGGCACGGGCATATTCCAGGACAGCAATGCCAAACTGTGGTTCAAATTGTGAAAGAGTGGTTCTGGGAGCATGAGGAATCATTTTCACACATTAATTGGCCGCCAGAGTCCTGACCTTAACCCCACTGAAAACCTTTGGGATGTGCTGGAGAAGACTTTACGGAGTGTTCGACTCTCCCATCGTCAACACAAGATCTCGGCCAAAAATGAATGCAGTTCTGGACGGAAATAAATGTTGTGACGTTGCATGAGGTCGTCGGAACAATGCCACGACGAACGCGCGCCATAATCAAAGTTAAAGGCGGTCCAACGAAATACTAGAGTGTGCGACTTTTTTTTTTTGTCCAGGCCATGTAGGAAGATAACGAGCGGTGCCGAGCAGCCCCCTGTGTTTCCTCCAAGCTTAGGAGCTGCAGGAAGGCAGATTTTCACCCGAATTTCAGTGCCCAATCTCGGGCGAAAACGTGGCGCTAGGCAACGCGCCAACTGAAGAGCACTCCGACGGCCCCGTGCTAGCGCTGCGGGACCGGACCGCTCGGCACGGCGAACCGAGGGCAGGGCGGGGCCGGCTTCCTCCCGTCACCATCCAAGCAGGGGAGACGGGCTAAAAAATATTACATAAAAAACAAAGTCCGGGTTTAATGACACAAAAAAAGGGCTTCCGCAGATTTAAACCGCGTCCTCCTCGCGCAGGCGCGGGATTTCATCACGCAAAAAAAAAAAAAAAAGAAAAAAAAAGAGGCCCTGCAGCCAGCAGCCGTTGTGAAACAGTCGCAGAAATTCTGAATTGCGAAACATGACGAGATTTACAAAACGCTGCGGCAGAGGGGGCGGGGGGGGGGGGGGGGTAACGTAGAGAGAGAGAGAGAGAGAGAGAGAGAGAGAGTGAGTAATTTCAGGGCCCGTGGTGCTTATTCATGAGGGGGGATACAACACGCTAAGGGAAGGTGGGCCGAGGAACCACCATCTCGCAGAGATAATCCGTGACTCGTTTAGGCGCTTGTGTATAACCTACAGCATCAGCTATGCATTTGCACACATGGTGTTTTTACTGTAAGCATTAATGCACAAATTACATTACTGTACATTGCTGACAGGACACAGGGCAGCACGGGTGTTGTCATAACGACTGAAGCTTACACCACACCTCACGTGGTGGGCGGCGACAGGACAGGGAAGGAGAGCCAATCACCGACGGATTACCCGCACAGCTGCAAAAAACACACAGAGTCACGAGCCAGTCTCTGTGGAGGAATATATTCAGTAGAAACCTGCATTCGTCAGGCAAACGTGTCATGTGATAAAAGATAAATAAGATCCATACAAGCGTGCTACAATTTTAAAGATGCTATGAAGACAAACTCAGTCTTTTGTGTCTGAATCAAAATTGTGCGTGAGTGTTAAGGGTCAGTAATTTACATGCTGGATAAAGGGGGACCACACTCCAAACCCCAACACCCATTGAACTTTAATTCACCAAAACATATCCTGATAGGCTTATTTTCAAAGCTAGATGAATCATGAGACTGACTGAGGGTGAACTGTTCACAATGTTTAGAATCATATATTTATCTACCACCGATCAAGCCAGTACCGCCTGCAGTACTGTTAGGGATGAATCACTGTTCGCTTGAATTTTGATCACGATGTGATCTCAAAATGCACTTCTGTTTATCTTACGGAATCTGATGCAAAGTGAGTTCAACTTTAAAGGGAAGAGAGTGTGAAGCGTTACAGTACATTCATAAGTTACTTCCGTTTTAAAAAAACTGTTGGATTGAATTATCGAATTGTTACGGCTTGTTTCGCTAATGACAAACCATGGTACTGGACAGATCGTTTCAGATGATGGACAGTAACAGTTTAAAATTTAATTTAGATGTCCCCACCATTGCAGTTTGTTCAGTCGAAAGACTATTACAATTTGCTTCCATTCTAAATAAGTAGATAATAAGTAGTATAAAATAACAAGGCATTTACAGTGTGCTTATATGAGAGTTTCAGTTATCAGACTGTTACAGCTTGTTTCAAGTTAGACAACTTGAAGATTGTTGGTTACAGAACTACCTCTGTGACACTGACCCCTTCAAGGTGATCACTGTGCAGTACTGCCCAGGTGTTAGTGAGCTGCCGCGCTCCTTAAAGGTGGCAGTGCCATCCACGACCAAACATGGCGACCCATCCATATCGCTTTCCCCTGTCCTTAATTCAGGATTTTCAGAGTGCTCACTGATCATTCCCCAAGCAGAGAGGGGCCAGCTCTCTCAGAAAGCACCTCCGTGGATGAACAGAGGTAACGACATCCCCACTGAGAGGTTGAAGACCTCTCTTCAAAGTCACAACATCTAAGATTTTTCTTTTCCACCATCTCCGCCCCTTCCTCTTCCTCTCCCCCCCCCACCAGCCTTTGCTTCTTCTTTTGCCTCGCGTGGACTGATCTCAGGAGGCCCGATTGGTCTCGCTCAGGCCTTGAACTCCTCCCTCCCTCCCTCTCCAGCTCCCATTGTTTAAAGAGGGCCTGACCGTGCAGTACAGATCCCCAGCACCTCCCCCAGGAGAAACTCCTGTGACCCCCCCCACACACACCACCCCCGCTCTCTCCCTCTCATCTCACAGCACTCTTCACCTCAGCCAGAGAAGAAAAGGGGAAAGGAGAGAGGGAGAGAAGCAGACAGGCACTGTCCGGGCAGCTGTGGTCTTTCATAATGACCCTTTCATCTCAGTCCCCCCCATCCCCCCCCCCCCTCCCCCTGCCACCCACCCCCAGGCTCGCCCATCTCTCCACCGTGCAACCCCCCCCGGCACTCTCACAGACCCAGGGACGCCACCGCGAATCACAACAAAACACAAATTTACATTTTCCCCGATGCTTATCGGCTTCTCAGGAATTCATTCCAGACTTCGCTGGCGACGCAAGTAATGCTGGGAAAGCGCGACGAGCACGGGGGCGATCCTGAGGGAGATAAGCCGGCCCCCGTCCTCTGCAGCGAGCGCTCCGTCAGGCCATCTTTCGCGGGGCTGAAGCCCCACCCCCATCCACGGACTACCGAATGGCGTGCGTCCAGCCCAAGGATGAGACACGGAGTCATTCTTCTTTTCTTTAAGGCTGGGAAAGATGGAGTGGAGGGAGTGGAGCCACAAGTGGGCAGCTCCTCTCCGGGTGCATTTCGGCTGTAGCCATATCTTGCATTTTCCAGCCAATAGAAAAGCCCCATAATCCCTTTCTTTATCCAGTAATACACTGCAGAGAAGTCTGTCTTAAGCTTTTTTTTCCCTCTCATGTAGAAACTGGCTTCTTTTAAGTTACTTTTTACTTGACAAACTTGTCTTACAACCACTGGCAACGTTTTATTATTTTTTATTTATTTAAACTTTATTCAACCAGGCAGGCCACTTAACAAAAAAATCTTATTTACAAGGACAGCCAGACAACTCTTGAAATGAGTCAAGTGAGTCTTTTTGACTTATTTAGCAAACAAAAAATGGAAAAAGTCTAAGCACTAAAATACTTGTTAAGATGTTCAGTGTATGCGACAGCCTTGGTTTTGCCTCCTCTTCCTCTGTAATTCACCAGCAGTCAATAGACGTGATTAAAAGATCCCTCTCTGCAGGCTTTGAAGCAAGAGCCCCGAGCCCCAAGAGTTCGGCCAAGTCTGGAGTGGGTAGAGACCCGTGCAGCCGGTGGAGTGGGGAGAAGTGGTGCTCAGCAGGGAACTGGGGTGCCACAGCTGCCAGGACCGAGGGACCCCTAATCTCACCCTCTTCTAGGCCACTAGTAAAAATATAAAAACCGAAAGCGTTTTCACCCCACTGGAGCTCGACCTCAGAGGTCAACCCGTCCAGGAAGGCCGGCCACCCAGCAACACCGAACTGCAGGGTGCCGCACTATAACCAACGGGGACAGGAAGTAAACGGCACCGTGGCAACGTGCACACCGCTTCCTTTCCGACGGTGTAAAACCTCCGCATTTCCCCCGTGATTATACAGTGCAGGTGCCAGCACTAATGCCCCTCAGGGCGCCTCATTTTTCCAACAGCCCACATTGTCAGAGACGCTAATCTGGCATTGTGGCGTTGTCTGTGGCATAATCCCCAGATTATAAAAGGGTAGCAATGTAAGAAGCTCTGTGCTGTGTTAATAGGGCTCATTATTAGGAGTCTGCTTATGCAGGCAAATTAAATTAGGTTCTTCATTAAGACAGAACAGGCTCATCATGTACATCATGTTCGCACAACACGACTCAAGTGTTTTCATGAAAAGTGCTGAGCAAGTAAGTATTTAACCACAACTGGAACGGTTGAAACCTGGGACACTTCCCACTACTCTGCAGTTACCCTGATCTATTTAGGCCATAATTCCACCCTGCCAGGGTATCTATTCAAACGCTTCCATGCTCACCACGAACGCAGCCCGGATCGACATCTCGCTCGTCCTTCTCACCGTAGATCGTTCTACCGTAAGAAGGACGAGCTCCGCCCAGACCCTTCAGAGCCACCGTGCAGCCGTCACCCAGCAGGTGACGGACGCTGCCCAGGTGACCGACCGAAGGCGCGGCCCAGAACTCACCTGTTTGTGGGGACCCCTGAGGATGTGGGCCCGGGCCCCTTCGCAGGCAGTCCTCATGGCCTCCAGGGACGGGGTTCCCAGCAGATCGGTGATCAGATCCAGCTGCGAGGGAGAGAGAGAGAGGGAGAGAGAGAGGAAGAGAGCTCAGCGACTCACTGGTGTCTGGCCTCCCAGGGCACAGTTATCACGCAGCCATCACGTCCTCTGTTCAGCGGGATTGTGGGAGAATGCTGCCTCCACAGGAGCCTCACTCAGGAAATAATTTATTGCAGAACACTCTTGCGAGGCCCAAAGGAATACATTTATATTACATGACAATCAGCCAATACAGCTCACTAATACGCTGAGAAGCTTGGATTACACACAAAGCTGGAGGCTACCAGCAACATACATTATCTGCTACAGTCCACAAGGCAATAAAATCTAATAAGACATTCACAGCACATCCATTTCACTAGTTCCATTGCAAGAATACACACATTACCTCCACATACTCAGCATCAACTCTAGATATCCACAAAACTTTAAAGGAATTGTTACAGCATACTGAAAGAGTCTTAACTGTGATTGATGTCAGTGCGTTTTTTTTTTTGAAAGACAGCAATGAGCAGTGGCACCCTTGCCGTCAAACTCCCTGAGGGGAAGGGGCTAAGTTAAGACTTCACCACCACGGAGCAGGTATTAATAGAATGTAGGGCTCCTTGTCCAAGAAAATACTTGCACATCAAAAAACCAGAAACTGAGGTGCGACAGCAAGACCACATACCAAGGCTTTGCATGCCAACATCCCCTGAGGCAAAAACAGGCCTGGTATTACTGCGAACTAGGCAGGAGAGGAAGCTCATGAATTTCAAACATGTACTGCCCTGCAGGGCTATATACAAAATGCAATGCCTACTGTACATCCTGCAGGGCTATATTATAAACCAGCCCCATCGCTGCAGTTCCCTCACACGGTTTGAGAGGTAGCACACTTCCACATAAGCCCTGCCGTGAAACGTGTTCAGTCGGCTGGAGAACTGTGGAAATGATGGGGCTGGGCACAGAGAAACTACAGCCCCCAATGAACACCTAGTCGGGATATCGTGTGGACAGACAACCTCCTTTCCTAATAACTGCACGTCACCCAACGGGACTATCAGCCATAGTCAGCACCAAGTGCCTCTGGGAAATGTAGGCCTACCATTCCGAAGACACCTCTAAGAAGCACCCTTACCATGAGGCATCTGGGACAGCCTCAGGGGACGGGCGGGGGGGTGGACTATGGGAGGTGTCCCGGGCGGGCCGTACCTGCTGGATGGGGCTCTGGGCCTGGAACAGGATGCGTCGGCCGAGGAGCTCGGCGAAGATGCAGCCCACGGACCAGACGTCGATGGCGTTGGAGTAGTGGCGGCTCCCCATCAGGATCTCCGGGGCGCGGTAGTACTGCGTCACCACCTCCTGGGTCATGTGACGCGACTCGTCCAGCTCCTCCACCCGGGCCAGGCCGAAGTCACAGATCTGTCGCAGGCGGAAAAGGCAATAGCGGGTGAGGGGCGGGGCGGGGCGGGGCGGGGCAGGACACAGATATACCAAAACTGAGAATCACAGTTATAGCAGTAACTGCCCCCAAAATTCATACTAGAAGGTAAAAATAATATAAACATGAACATGGAGGGGAGGCATAGAATGCAGTTGGGAATACAGGTACAGACCTCACTGCAGTGGTCTCCAACCCTGGTCCTGGAGAGCTACAGGCTCTGCTGGTTTTTGTTTTCACCTTAAAATCAGCACCCAGTTGAGACCTAAGACACCAGGTGAGTTGAGCTAACTGTGTAATCAACTGCTCTAATTGATTCATGAAGTGCAGAGTCACTGTGAAAACCAGCAGACCCTGTAGCTCTGCAGGACCAGGGTTGGAGATCACTGCCTTACTGAATAAAGATGAGCAGCCCGTGTTTGGAAAATCAAGGGTTAACATCTGATTATTACTGAACGGCACCCAGCATGACAAGGAACGTGCAAGAAGCTTGCAAAACAGATCATTGTGATCCCTGGAGAGATCCCTGCACTCAGTGTGGCATATAGTGGCATGTTTACACCAATATGGTCTTCTTCATTGCTGCCTGAAGAACAGATTGACTGAAATGCGTTGCTGTCTACAAATAATTAAACGTCGCTTGAGTGTGTGCAAGTGTAGCACCATACGGGGCCAAGTTGGAAGCTGACCCCACCCTTCAACACGCTGCCAACATTCAACATGCATTCTGCAAATAATCGAAAAGCAAAATAGCAGAATTTGGACAAAACTCAAAATTTCTAGCATAGCTGCCTGCGCTAAGGACCAAACTCAAGCTTGAAAAATGAAGCCTCACAGCTCCCACGCATTTAATAGATATTAATTAGCACATTAATGCAATTCAGTTGACTTTTAGAGATTCATGCTGCACTCTCCTTCTCTCGCACAGCTTGAAGCAGGCAGTCTCTAACTCTCGAGCTGGCAGTAATTCTCTGATGAGAAAGGGGTCCATTAGTGGATACTTGGCATTAACCTGCACCTCAGGAAGACCCAGTTCTTCTGATAAAAACCCCTTGAAATGCAAAAGCCGAAAACCTGAAAACACCTGAATACCCTCTGCTTTCCCCCCCCCCCCCCCCCCATCAGTTATGTTCAGCTTCACGCTGGCCAGAAAAGTAACGATTCGGAGGAGGTAACTGACGCAGTGCATGGAAAGGCTCTGGAGGCCAGAACAGTTCCAAGCTGATCACGCCGCGTGCTAATCCGATAGCATCAATCATGCGAAACTCAAGGAAACTCCAAGGAAACGATCTTACGGTTTCAAGGACCTTGTACAAAACCTAAATGAATTATGCGGTTCAGTGAGAACGAATATTGACCGGTAGGAGAGAAGAGCAAGCCCCCCCCCCCATTCCGAGCCGGGCGGAAATTGAGCTACTGTCGGAAAGGCAGTGGTCGCTCTGAAAACGTAGCGAGTGAGGCGACAGCGTGGGCTCCTCCTTCTGGAGAGGGAACTGAAGCCCTAAGTGAATAAATGAATGCTGAGCGTTCCCTCTCCAGCACCCTCGACCGCGCAGGATTAATCTCCCCCCCCCCCCAAGGGCCCCTGCATGCGTGGTGGAGTGGACCCGGCCGAGCCCGACTTCATTTTGGGCGGCGGCGTGAAGATTTATGGCAGGAGCCTAGCGCGTCGGCGTGAGAAGTCCCAGAATGCCAAGCGCGCGCACGGCGTAGACGCATAGCGTGGAGCCGTAGCGTGGCTTCGCGTGGCTGGGCAGGACACATGGCATGACATGGCATGGCGTGGAACGCTGAGGAGGCTCAGATGTCTCTGAGATCGAGTGTTTCCCTTTCCAGTTTTTCTTTTTTTTTTTGTACAGTGGCAGACTAACCACATACAATGCTTACGACAAGCACTGCAGAATTGTTGAGGTAATGCTGTGAAAGAGAGGCTCAGGTAATAGGAACAGTGCCCTGCTGTTGATTACTACTGTGAAGAAGACTGCAGAATTGTTGAGGGAATGCTGTGAAAGAGAGGCTCAGGTAATAGGATCAGTTCTCTGCTGTTGATTACTGCTGTGAAGCAGTCCTGTGAAAGCAGCTGCGGCCCGTGAAGAAGGCGTCCTCCCCAGCCCACCGCACTGTGCTCACGGGAAGGGACGTAGCACAAAATTCTGGGCCCTATACACAAGCAAGTCTCTGTGGGCCCCCTTCCTCTCTTGATCCATGTCTCTCACGCATCATTCCAGGCTTTTCGAGGGCCCTCCCCCCCATTCAGGCCCCTGGGTAGTCAGTCCCGCTTCCCCCCCCCCCACCACTCTGACGCCCCTGCTCACGGCCGGGCAGAAGGAACGGGAGAGAGAAACGCAGGCCCAGATCAGGACACCGACCTTGAGCACACAGTTGCTGTTGACCAGCAGGTTGCCAGGTTTGATGTCGCGGTGCAGGATGCCAGCGGAGTGCAGGTACTTCAGCCCTGGAAGTGAGAAAAGCACAGGATCAGAGTGCGGCTCTCCAGCCGCTGCCTCACACTGCGTTTAACGGCATGCAACAGACGCCGCGTTAAACAAGACCGGGTTAAAACCTAGTGTATGGCTGGGCAGAACCGGCCGACGTCACAGACAAGCGCGGTCTGTCTGTCTGTCTGTCTGTCTGTCTGTCTGTCTGTCTGTCTGTCTGTCTGTCACTCACTCACTCACTCACTCACTCACTCACTCACTCACTCACTCACTCACTCACTCACTCACTCACTCACTCACTCACTCACTCACTCACTCACTCACTCACTCACTCACTCACTCACTCACTCACTCACTCACTCAGTCAGTCAGTCAGTCAGTCAGTCAGTCAGTCAGTCAGTCAGTCAGTCAGTCAGTCAGTCAGTCAGTCAGTCAGTCAGTCACTCAGTCAGTCAGTCAGTCAGTCACTCAGTCAGTCAGTCAGTGACAGACATTCGCTTTTGTAGGGCTGGCCCCGCTGCTGCGGTCCAGCTAAAAAGGTCTAAATGTGAAGAAATACTGAATCTATAGCTTTAACAGCGTCTCATGTAAAGCCAAGCAAAAAAAATGTTGCTCAATATATTCGGTCTGCAAAATTGTCCAATCTAATTTCAAATAATGAGCACCATTTAGAATTGTGTGTCAAAATACAACCCTCATTTTTAAAGGTTATGTTTCTGGCTGGCATACTCTAATGCCATATGTTGCGAAAGCAACATTCAAATTTAAAATCAACTTGAGTTGTCATAAACAGATTTCTCCCCAAGTGAATAAGTATGGCATTAGGAGATACAGTGAGCACCATAATGTTTGGGACAAAGACATTTTTTCTTGATTTTGCTCTGTGCTCCACAATTTTAGATTTGACAGGTGGCTTCACAGGTGTTTCTGATTAGTCACGTGTGTTCAACTGCTTTCTTAGTGAAGGTATAAGAGCGCTTTCAGTATTTAGTTTCAATTCCAGCCTTTCAATTGCCTTTGGAGTCTGTCATTGGCATTTGTCAACATGAGGACTAGAGTTGTGCCAGTGAAATTCAAGGAAGCCATTGTGAGGCTGAGAAGTAAGAGAAAAACAGTCAGAAACAAAGTCCAAACCTTAGGCTTACCAAAATCATCTGTCTGGAACATCATTAAGAAGCAAGAGAGCACTGGTTACCTCAGAAATCACAAAGAGCCTGATGGTCCTCATGTTGACAAATGCCAATGACAGACTCCAAAGGGAATCAAAGGCTGGAATCAAAAATAGATACTGAAAGCTCTCTTATACCTGCACCAAGGAAGAAATTGAATACACCTGACTAAAGAGAAACACCTGTGAAGCCATTTGTCCCAAACATTATGATGCCCTAAAATGGGGGGACCATTTATGAAAAGTGCTGTAAATTCTACATGGTGAAACCAAAATGTATAAAACACCCTTAAACACAAACTGAGTAAGTGCACTTTGACCACATGTGTATTGTTTGATTACCAATCAAAAATTGTGGAGTAGAGAGCCAAATCAAGAAAAAATATGCCTTTGTCCTAAACATTCTGGAGCTCACTGTATACAAGGCATATGGGGTTGCAGTGTAGTATAATGGGTAAGGAGCTGGTCTTGTAATCTAAAGGTTTGTAACTCCCATTTTACCCTTGAGCAAGGTACTTTAACCTGCATTGCTTCAGAATATATCCAGCTGTATAAATAGATGCAATATAAATGCTACGTAAAAAGTTGTGCAAGTCGCACTGGATAAGAGAGTCTGTAATATAATGAAATGTAATATTGTAGTCAGTGAGTCGGGTACAACTCCTGCTATGAATCTCATGTTTAATCGCAAAGGATGCATGTTAGAAGAGTGTGCCATTCACAGGTTAGTGTATCTGCAAATGTATGTTAGAATAAATCCTATATCTATATTAGAGGCAGAAGAAGAGTAGTCCCATGAGAGCACCAAATGTGCAGTTTAAGTACCTTTACATTAATTGAATTTTATTTCTTCCATTAAACTAATTATCTACAATGCGCTTTGCAACTATGAAAATACTTTTCATAGCTTAAAAAGCAATGAAATGAACTGGACCATTTTGAAACGATGAAATGCATTTAAATTTTAATATACACAATAAAATAAAAGATAATTTATTTCAAGAATAGAATGTTGCAGGGGCAACTTGGGACTAATTAACAGGACTGTTAAATGACTGGATTGGCTTCGTTTTCAGTAATTAAGAAACAATGGCTTATTAGACCCAGGCAGCATGCCACTGTTTTAGGAATGTTTGAGCTGAATACAATACATGCTGGCATAAACGCAGCCACCGCAACAGTTGGTTCTCTATAAAGACGTACTGTGTGTAGCACAGAGCTGGAAGGAGCGCTTTTGACCCGTGGAATGGTTAGCACGGGCAGAGAGATCGGGAACAGCCCACGACGGCAAAACAGTGCGCCGTACGGCAACGTTGCATTTTACCATCACGTAAAATTAGCTGGACCACTACACCAATAAACCAGAGTGTGTGGATGTACCGCTCTGTCATCAAACTGCACTAGTTTCTCACTCAAAACAAGGGGTCTCAAGGGGCCTACAAGCTTCTCTGCAAGGCCTACGCTACGTTAGCGCTAGCGCCAGCCCGACCCACAAGAGGCCTGACGGCGGTCGGTTACCTCTCAGGATCTGGTAGAGGAACACCTTGACGTGGTCGGAGCTGAGGGGCTGCGGGGACACGATGATCTTGTGGAGGTCGCTCTGCATCAGCTCCGTCACCACGTAGCTGGACGGGGGCGCCGAGTCAAGGAAGGAGGAGGAGGAGTGGCGGCACGCGATGGAGGAGGAGCAGCGGCACACGATGGAGGAGGAGCAGCGGAACGCGATGGAGGAGGAGCAGCGGAACGCGATGGAGGAGGAGCAGCGGAACGCGATGGAGGAGGGACAGGCGGCCGCAAGAAGGCGCTCACGCGGGGAGAAGGGGGGTTAAGGGAGAGGGACAGAAGAGACGGACCACAGAGAGGAGGATAGAGGAGAGGGAGAGAAGAGAGGGGGATAGAGGAGAGGGAGAGAAGAGAGGAGGATAGAGAGGGATAGAAGAGAGGGGGATAGAGGAGAGGGAGAGAAGAAAGGAGGATAGAGGAGAGGGAGAGAAAAGAGGAGGATAGAGGAGAGGGATAGAAGAGAGGAGGATAGAGGAGAGGGATAGAAGAGAGGAGGATAGAGGAGAGAGATCGAGGAGAGGGGGATAAAAGAGAGGGATCACAGAGAGGGGGATAAAAGAGAGGGATCACAGAGAGGGGATAGAGGAGAGGGATAGAAGAGAGGGATATAGAGGAGAGGGACAGAAGATGGGGATAGAAGAGAGGGATGTAGAGGAGGAGGGGCAGAGGGTCATACACACAGGGGGAGCGGCGGTGCTCTCCAGCCCTCAGTACAGCAGTGGGCAGAGATGAAAGGGGAGTCCTGCTCATCCGGGGCCCAGGGAGGATTCCTGAGAACCGAACGCTCTGATAACAACGGGTACGCCTGGGCCCTCCCCTCACTGTCATATTAATGAGCCCAGGAGGAGATGCGGAGGGGGGTGGAGACACTGGAAACTGCCCAGGACTACGAGGCTTTCTGATTGGGTCCCTCTGGATTACCCTTACTGACAACTGCTGAATATAGGTGATATCCTAAAAATCAATGCAGACGGACTGACATAATACACAAGCAGAAACAGATGGAACACGTGTAAACAGTGTTTTAAAGAATCATTCTAAATCTAGGCGCCACAGCGAATTTAACTTCAGGCTAAACGAGAATGTGTAACAACTGTACCATAGTGTTACCACCGTACTTTACGATGACAGCCACTGTGAAGCACTTCATGTGTTCATGAATAATGTACAGTAGAAGCACCATTCTCGTGGTTAACATGGACCACATTAACTAAATGACATGTCAGCATATTTAAAGGCGGAAGCAAACGTAGTGTTCAGGCCCTGGTGCTGTGGTCCGTGCTGTGGGGTTTTAGGGGGAATGAGGGGACGGGGCAGGATGTAAAGGTGAGGGCCAGAACAGACCCTCTGGATATGGATCACGTGCCTCAAATGCATTTATATAGCACTTTTATCCAAAGAGCTTTACAATTGATGCCGCTCATTCACCCATTCACACACACACACTCACACACCAACGGTGAAAGGCTGCCATGCAAGGTACCAATCAGCTCATTGGGAGCAATTAGGGGTTAGGTGCTCTTGCTCAGGGACACTTCGACACGCCCGGGGGGGGGGGGGGGGGGATCGAACCGGCAACCCCTCCGAATGCCAGACAACCGCTTTACCTCCTGAGCTATGTCGCCCTGAGCCTCAGAGAGACTCTGGCAGGGCGCTCCACACGCCAGCACAGCGATGACTCAAGCAGGAGCCCACAGGGGGGACCGCTTGGGTGTGCGGTGCCTCCTTCGCCTTCTCCCCATCTGCACGGCACAAGAAAGAAAAACCCACTCCGCATTCTACCGGCCCGATTGGTTTCTTTTTTTAAATTTAGTTTTGTTTTGTTTTGTTCCTCCTACGTAAATTTTGTTGGCTCGTCCTTTTTTTTTTTTCCCTCTCTCTCACGTTCTGGAGGCTATGCTAAAGCGCGACCTTGCGCCAGGCGCCCGATCCCACGCCTCAGCCAAAAAAAGAGATCGGCACTGCCGGATTAGTGCTGATCTCACAGCATTACGTCATCTGCCCGTCGCTGTCCAAAACTAAACCCCTAACCCCGCCCCGCCCGCCCCCCTTTCCCGCCCAACACCACTCCCTGACCAGCACATCGGGACTGTCGTGGTGGAAGGTGTGTTCATCCAGGGTTTGGGAAAACGGCGGGCTCTTGTGCAGTCGCTGCTATTTTGGCAAAGGGATTTTTTGAAGACAAATTGTCCCGACTGCCCAAAAAAAAATTTAAGAGAAGGGACTGAGACGAGCCAGGGTTGAGAGGGACAGACGTACCTCGTACCCATACGCAAGGTCCTGCTCCCTTTCGGTCATTTCTCAAGCTCCTTCCAGCCTGAACCTCTCTGTGAGACATATCCAAGGCAGCCTCGCCCAGTGGAGGCAGGTGAACCGAAGTGACCGATGGGAAGGTGCCGGTGCTCCACTTCTTTTTTTACCAGGGTGTCTAATGCCTTTTTTTGCTGTAATGAGCTGTCCTCATTACGGTAGTAATACAGGGATGGGCTCCCCAGGGCGATGAGAGCCCACACTGCTCTCTTCAATCACAGACCAAGATTAGCACAGGCATTTACCATGCAGCCGTCCGACAAAAAACCACTAGGGGTACAGATAGCCGGTGAATGCACACATAATCCTTTAAACAAAAAACCCCGCTATTGTTACCAGACAACACACAAGTGCAGAGACATTTGGAGATAACATACACTAAAAGAAAAAAAAAATCCCTCACAGCTTAGCTTGGTGCCAATTAACCTACTGCAAGGGACCTATGAGATACAGCAAACCCCCTGTCAGTGAGATTTTATTTTTAATTAAACCCTGTGCACCCTCATTTTACACCCTTTCTGACATTATACACTGTCGAGTACAAAATCAGAACTTCTAAAACATGCCTCTAATTAATCCTTCCAATTAATATATGCAAGGCTATCCACCACCTTTCACATCATTGATGAATGGAGTCACACACGATGTACCATAAACCTCAAGATATTCTATATAAGTTATATATTCATTATTTAAAAGTAAAATAAATATGGATAAACTGCCCTAACAGTGACTTGCAATTAGTGTCCCTAAAATAACTGAATAATTTTCAGCTATACATTTGGAATACTGAACTCACTCATTTACAACATTTGCTGAGTAATACGCTTCTGCTGTGACACCAATTTGTTTTCAGGCTGCATGCTGTAATTACATATCATCAACTCCAGTCATATTAGCTCACCTGCCTACTCAGCATCCCCAGCTTGACGCCACTGATGAACTACCACGGGAGGAAAAATAAGACCACTGCTCCTGCAAGCTCTCGAGGCAAAGATCCAAAACTGATTAACCAACGTCCAGATAACAACCACAACCAGGAAAATCCCAAGACTGGGAACCAAGTAAAGCACTGGATGACCCCACCTGCGTGTTGAGGAAGATCTTTGTCTGGAAGTGAACTAAATCACCACGTAGCCTCCACAATAACAAAAAAGAAAAATCAGGAGTCAGGAAATGGGATGAGCTGAGAGAGGAAGAAGCAGCAGGTAGATAGGAGATTGTTTCGTGGGGGGGGGGGCGGAACAAGCTTAACCTGCCTGATTAGGACAGAGGGCATCTCAGCACTGTTTTGGCAGGGGAGCGACCAGGATGAGCCGAGAGGATGGCGAGGGGCCAAAAACTGCGCCGAAACTGCCCACCTGCGCCAGGGGGGTGCGCTGGCAGGACGAAGAGGGCACAGGCGTGTATGCACCCCGCTGCCTGGTCACCAGCTACCCCCGGTTTTAGACCCCCTCTGCTCTTTGGGTGGGAGCGGCCTGCAGCCCACGTTCCACTGCCAGCACGCCGTCCCCCGTTAGTCAGAACCGGAGGTTCTCTTGATAATGCGCGGTGCGCGACTTTCTCAGGAGCAGGTGGGCCAGAACTTTGACAACATTCCCAGGCCTCGCCCACTCCCAAATCTTAAAAACCCCCATCAGACGTTCTCCAGGAAAACAAAAACGAACGCCGCGAAAACGAAGGGGGGCGTTGCGGTGGTGACTCAGAGTCATCTTATTTGCCGTCTAAATATAGAGACGCAGCAGTGAGCGTCACGTCACGACAGTAAGTCAACAGAACGCCGGTTCTTAATAAGAATGGCGAGTAGGAGGAATGTGAAAGAAGTTGCGGGTACAGGAGTGCAGGGAGCGTATAAGTGTTTAATCAGAGAGGAGGGGTGGGGACTGTGATCCCCCTGTGGCGGGGGGGAGGGGTGGGGGGGGGTTGTGTACCTGCCAGCCCTGAGGGAAGGTGGGTGTGCTACTCGACAGCGATCGTCAGAGAGAGGGTGGAGCGGGCGGTGTTGGGCCTGCACACGGAGGCTCTCTTCCCTGGTGCAGATGGCTGAGCCCGGGCCCTACATGGGGAGGACTGGAGCGGCACCACCCCAGCCATCTCCTCAGGGACGCAAACCTGCGTCAGATATTCCCTCCTGCACACAGCAGTGTGTGTGTGTGTGTGTGTGTGGGGCGGGGGCATGTGTGAGAAAACAGTCATTCTTGTATTTGTGTGGTTTGTATGTCTATTTGTGCACATATGAGTGATCTTGTGCATGTATACAAGTATTTTGAGTGCGTGCGTGTGTGTGTGTGTGTGTGCGTGTGAGTTCCCAACCAGCCTGAGTAATCACAACAAATCTATGATTTGGGATACCTCAGCGCATAGGAAGGAACACTACTGCACCCCTTGCTTGTGTGGAGGACACAAGGTTTGCTCTAACGGAGAATCAAGACTTCCACAGCAAAAAAACGAGGACTTGATGGAAGACAATGCCTCTGTTAAATCACAAAACCCATTGATTGGTTCTGAAAAGGTCAGACCCCCAGCAGATCACACTGCTGACACAGCAGTGTGCACTGCATCATGGGGAATGCAGAGCAGCACAGTGACACTGAGCAGCAGAACCGTCCACTTCCTGCCTGGAACCTCTTGCTCACCTCTACGCCCAGCGTTCGGAACAATGTCACTTAATGATTGACCCAAGCGATTCAGAATCTCAAACCGAGAGCAGTCAAATAAGGTAAATTAAGTCAATTTTTAACCAGTTTTCTCGCTCGCTGCTCAACTATCACACACATTAATGAACATTCCCTGCTGACCTCTGGCGAGAAAGCTATCGAAAGTAAGACCAAGACCAAGACCGGTAGAAAATCTGACGGACAGACAGAAATTCAATTCTGGAATTCTGGAATTCCTCATAAGAGAATTTCTTCTCTTTTTTTACAAAGAAAGATGAAGAACTGAACCAGTACTGGCTTATGTATCCGGTATTAGACAAGGCTATTTGTATTGGACAATTAAAACACCCTACAGTATTGCAAGGACAATTGCCAAGAGAAATTAGAAAAGGAACACTTGATTTTTACAAAGATACCTATTAACTGAGGGGCTAAGGTTGCTCATAATGTGTCTCAAAGACTAAATAAGTATACACTGAGGAAAATGACATTAAAATGATGAAACTGTGCACCGGTTTAGAATACATTTTTCCCCATCATGAGGTTCTGCTGGTTTGTTTTTGCAATTTCAAAGCACTAGGAGAACTCAGGAAAAAAAACACAGCAAACAGAAAACAAGGCTTAATGCAGCACAGTTGCCATAAATCAGCCTTATCTGCTGTCACTGCGCTTAGCTTTTCAAAGCGATGCAGTTACACAGATAATGCTGGTGGAAATGTTTTCCTCCTTAGCTAATGTTCGGTAGCGTTCTGGCGCAAAATGGCAGCCGTGCATCACCCAGGTGGGTGCCACACAATGCTGGTGGGTGAGGCGAGTTCCCACTCATCACTGTAAAGCACTTTGAGCGTTCGAAAAAGTTCTATACAAATGCAATTATTCATTCACTCATTCCTCCTTTACGGAAGGAGACTCGCACCAATGCTGACAAAACGTACTGGGGTTCTGACTGGAGGTAGCAGCACTGCTCTGGAGAGCTCTCCCTGTAGCGCTGAGCGGGACAGTGTGAGCTAGCGGCTGGGGAGTGCCTGCCTGCCTGCGGGCCCTGTCTCTCATGGAACAGCGCTGCCAGCTTCAATTACCTGGGTCAGGCACTGGCTTTCCCCCATTTACACACAGGTCTCCTGTACTAAAAAAATGGCATGTCGAGTCAGTTGACTCATGATGTGACTGTTCCAGATAGATTAGCAATGGCAGGATGTCTAAAGCAATCCCCTCCAAAGCAATGCGGGACAAATAACAATGACAAATGATCCTACAACACAACACAGCTCAAGAGTGACACTTCGATGGTAACTTACGGCAACATGTTTTGTCATTACGGCTCAGTTATACGATCCCAAATAGGCAGTATTAGATAAACAATGGAAGCATGACTTATCAGCTGAAAACCAACTCTTATACGCAGAGTTGTTTTTTTTGTTGACAAAATGCAATGAAAATAGTTTGGTTAGCCAAGTTAAATAGCTTCCTATATCTGAACCTTGATATGTGGCATTAGCCAGCTTACTACAACGGCTGAAACAGCCACTTGAAACGGGAAGAGCCAGACATGTTTACCAGGGAGAGGCATTACACAACCCACGAGCAATATGAGAGGAAATGATCATTGTAACGATGTTCTCACAATACACAAAACCACATCAAACAAATACAGTGACACCGCTTACGCCATTCCTAGAATAAATGTTCTAATTTCCCTTGCTCAATCACATAACAGATAGATCATATCTTCTAGATATAGAAGATCATATCATATGTTCTGTGTACAAGGTCTCATATGTGTACAAGAACTGTTGAGAGAACAGATTCAGCAAAGCGTTACAGAAATTGTGCCGGAAACAGAAGGTCTTAAGAATGTCCTAACCTTTCGTATGCATCCTATAACGTTGCTGCTTTTGTTTACTGGAGAGTCATGGTGGAGGATTTCCATAAATCTCACTAGGTCCTCACCCGGCAAATTGGAGGAACACCTTAATCGGAAAATTGACTGCTGCTCCTGTTTACACGTGACACGGACACGGAAAATTTCCTCCGGGAACATTTACGGGTTAAGATGCACGTCTGACAGGGGCTTTTGTCTCCTGTGGCGCACAAGAAGGGGGGTTGGGGGGGGTTTATGGGATACTGACTCCGGCTCAGGTAATGCAGAGGGAAAGGAACATTATTCCTTGAACTGTAGTCCCCCAATCTAAAATCAATGAGGCAAGACATAATTGCGTAATCTCTGGTACACATTTATTGAGTTCAGCGTGCTCCAGGGCTGGAGGTATTCCTGACCAGCCATGGTAACTATGCGGCAGCAGCAGCAGCAGCAGCTATAGATCACAGCAGAGGCCTGCGTGCAATCTGCAGCAGTAGCATTTATCCAGGAGCTACGGCCTCGCCTGACCCTGACACCATACGCCTATGGCACACTTAGCCGCCAGGACACACGCAGCCCCGCCTGACCCTGACACCATACGCCTATGGCACACTTAGCCACCAGGACACACGCAACCCCACCTGACCCTGACAACATACGCCTATGGCACACTTAGCCACCGGGACACACGCAACCCCACCTGACCCTGACACCATACGCCTATGGCACACTTAGCCACCGGGACACACGCAGGACCCCGCCTGACCCTGACACCATACGCCTATGGCACACTTAGCCACCAGGACACACACAGGACCCTGCCTGACCCTGACACCATACGCCTATGGCACACTTAGCCACCAGGACACATGCAACCCCGCCTGACCCTGACACCATACGCCTATGGCACACTTAGCCGCCAGGACACACGCAGGACCCCGCCTGACGGAGACAGCCAGATGAGCCTTCGGCTGGCAACGCACCCCCCGAAAGTAATGGATCTCCCCCTCGGCTACGACCGCGCCACGTGCGATTACGGTTAGCCCAAGCGCCTTGCGCGTGCCTGGCTGACGGGGGCGGTGCTGTTTAGGATACATTTCCTCGAAGTAGTCGATGTGCGGTGGCTGCAGGATGTCGATGGCAGAGAGGACCTGCGGAGAGGAAAACAGTGTCAGGCATGCGAGGGGTGGGGGTGGGGGTGGGGGGGTGTCACATGACCTGGAAGCCCTCTTACATGGGGGATGCTTCACCAGATAAGAATGAACCTCCATTTGATAGCATGGAGGAATGCACGTGTAAAGCATTAAACAATGATAATAAAAAAAACATCCACACAACATAATAAGAATATTTCACTGTTTGTTTCTGAGGTATCGGTCCAATGCTGAAACCCACGCACTTACTCTCAGCTCCAACTCGAGTCAGAATGTTAAAGACAGCCTTATGGTCCACAGCAACACAACCCATTGGACAGCAGCACTCCGTACCACTCTGTAAGCTTCCATTCCAAAGAGATATCAAGTAATAGCCAAATATTAAAGCCCAAGCAGAAAGTAGAACGGCAGGGGCTGGAATGGATTTAAACCTCACAGCCAGGGACTGTGTGCAAGAGTTAGGAGAGGCTCATCACAATGGTGAGGCAAGGAAAATACCTGACATGACATCACCAAGAGAGTAATAATGTCAGGCAGTGCCCTTAAGAGCATACCACATAGAATAGCCCCACGAGGTCAGGATAATTATGTTCACAGTCTTTAGAACAAAGATGCCGAAAAGCAAGGTTTTTAGTGATAATAAAACCCCAGCGCGTCGAGCAGCGTATGAATGCGCTCACTCAGTGTCTGAGCTGGGTGAGCTGGGTCAGCTGGGTGGGGCCTCCTGCCCACAGCAGGCCCACAGGCCTCGAGCTGTTCTCACGTCGGTGAGAAAAGGGGCTGAGTCACTGGGACCCGGGTAGGACGGGGGTTACTCACGTTGTCGTGCTTACAGAAACAAAGCATCTTCAGCTCACGGAAGACCCTCTTGCAGGAGACGAGATTCTGGAAGACGTTGGGCATCTTTTTTAGGGCAACCCGCTTTCCGTCTCTTGGGTCCGTAACTGACCTGGGGGGGGGGGGGGGGGGGTGGGGGGGGGGTGGTTGGGTGACAAGCCAAATCACACATAAAGACTTTAATGTTTAGCTCCTCAGTCATTATTTAACATTACCGAAATGCAAGCGAACTTCCATTTCCCTGAAATGACACAGCTCAGGAAACGGCAGCTACTACTACGAAATCTGGAGCTCACTCTCTGGTCGGAGTGACAGGAAGTTCAATAAAACACAGGATGTGGTGTGGCAGTGTGCCACACTGGTGTGCCAGTAACTGCTGCAGGTTAAATTCTCAGGTGGGTGCTCAAGCAGTAACTATACCGCAAAAAAATAAATAAAATAAAAAAATTGATGGAAGACGAAAGGGCCTACAAGCTCTGTCAGTTACCCTAGGCAGGGATGTATAATAGCAATAGTAACATTATTAATAACCGCAATGGTAAAAGAAGTAGAAGAAGAATAAGAATAAGAACAAGAACAAGAAGAACAACTGTCTAGCTGTCAGTTTAGCCTGTTCGTGGTCAACCCAAAGACATCACTAAGGAGGGACATACGAGAAGTTATACAGATTTGTTTTTCACACAGCATACATGTATTGGTAAATGAAACCTGAGCAAACTTCAATAAATTCTCCTAAAAATGTGTTTTCTTGTGCTTTTGCTGTTAAATGGCAAGATAGGCTAAGGTTTGATTTGATGTTGATCTCTGGTTTGTTCATTGGCATTTTTGTTGCTGTTCTTGAGTGCACATTAGCAGGGAAACAACCTGATTAGCCATATTTTAAATGGAGACAGGAGTATGTGTGGGGCACAGAAATCACTTTTCAGTCTTACCAGTTCTACTGCCATTAAAAAATGAAATGTTTTCAACGCTGACATTTAGTTACAATGTTTGGGTCAATTACATCAAATTGCACAGTCAGTATGAACTTAAATGTCTTCAGTAAACTATTTGCTTTTTAAAATTTATCTGCAAAAAAAAAAAAAAAAGAAGTCTGCGTTGACTGTGACCTAGGCTACATGTTTTCAGGCTACAATCTTTTTGTCCATTTTGTCAACCAATAACTGACCTGTTGTAGTTCAATCGAGCCACCACAGTGCAAAGCATTGGGCCCTGAGAAGGATGACCCATTTATTTAAGCCAGTGAGAGCCTGCATTGATCTGCAGTTTAACGATTAACCAGGGGACCGCTTGGCCGGGGCCACACCAGGGCAAGCGCACAGCATGTGAGTCAGGGCCCGGATTAAATACCGTAACACTAGGGAGAGGGTGACGTTTCTCCGCAAAGCGCCTCTCTGCAAAAAACGCGCCACAGTAAATAAAACTGATTTGATTCGAGAGAGAAAAGGAAAGTGAGAGAAAGCAGAAAGGATAATGAAGAAACGGAGAGTGAGAGTGAGGAAGAGGAAGAGAGGCTGGCTGCAGCCAGGTATCCTTTTTGGGCTGCAGCTCAAAAGCGGCTCACGGGCGTGAGTGACGCCTCTCCTCGGCCTGTCCGTTCCCACGCCAGCGTGAAGGTGGAACCTGACACGGGGGACATCATCAGCCCTCTGACAGCAGAGAACACAGCAAACACACACAGGTCCGCAAAAAAACCTGTTTCAGCAGCGAGAGAGAGAGACTCACCTCCACACATCCACCCATACACACACCGCCACTAATGGGCGTCTTCGGAAACAAACGTGAAGGAGGACTGCAGCTGGTCCCTTCTTGCTCACTGAGAAATACGTGAGCAAGACACACCGACCAATGCCCGTTTCACAAAAAAAAACATCAACCCTTCATAATTCAAACTAACCGATACGAGCAAATGAAACTCGAGTGGAAACTCAGAGTTCTCAGAACTCCAGACCTTTGCAGCGCACTCAGCCGCTCCGTGTCTCTCACCAGAAAACTTCTTCTGCCCTTTTGTGAGAAAAGTTACGCCGTCAGCTCGAGCCGGGCTTTCAGTTTCAGCCGCAACCTTCAAATTAAGTGGCACAGGCAGCGCACCGACAATAAAATAAACTTTTTTTTAAAGAGCGTAGTAATGTAGACGAAAGATGCTATTTGATGTTGATGTGGCAGAGAAGTGCAGCTCCTTTGAGCTCATAATTCAATTCAATTCAATTCAATTCAATTCAGTTCAACTTTATTGTCATTGTACATTGCACAGGTACAAGTAGCCTACAACGAAAAAAGTGAGCTTGTGATCTCCCAAGTACAGTGCAAATAAGAAGGTATAAAGGGAATTTTTTGGGATGAGGTTGTGATTTCACTGGCCTCTGAGGTCTCTCCCCGGAGTCCCACATAGCAGCTGCAGTGTCCCGACTGGCAGGGGTCCTCGTCCCATGCTCTCCCAATCTGACTGGTTCGGCCACAGTGGTCATGCATGCGACCCGTGGGACAGCACCCTCAGGTGAATTCATCTGGACCGCGGCTCAACCACATCATCCCACATCTTCCATGATTTGGATGGAAGTGGTAAAAATTAAGCAAATGATGTGAAGAGCATTTTGCCACATGCAATTGTTTCATAAAATACAATAGAAATTCCACCCAGTCACTCGCCCATTTCCTGGAGGACCCGGTACCTCATACCTTCCCAGAACTACCCTCTGCTGCCGGGTTAGTCACCAACACGGCCTGAGGCCCGTGCTGGCTCTGCTAATGAACCTTTAAAACCGCAGAAAACTTCAGAACACCAAACAGCAGTGAGAGAGAGACGCACCTCCACACATCCACCCATACACACACTGCCACTAATGGGCATCTTCAGGACAAACATGAAGGAGGACTACAGCTGGTCCCTTCTTGCTCTCTGAGAATATGTGAGCAAGATACACCGCCAATGCCCGTTCCACAAAATAGCCTACATCAACCCTTCATAATTCAAACAAACCGATAAGAGCTATATAAAACAGAAATCCTCTGTATTGATGCAGCCAGCACAAAAGATAGCTGAATGACACAAGGCCAGAGCGCTTCTCCTCCACGACCTTGGTCACAGACCGGCCCTCCACAGCACGGGGGAATTCCTGCCCACGACAATCCGCTACGAACCGCTACAACAGCAGCTCGATTCTCCCCGCAAAGTTCACTCAGACTCCTCTCCTCCATACGCAAAAAAAAAAGCCATCAAATAACTCTACAGGAAGTGCACTGAGAAAGGGGGGGGGGGGAATTCTAAACAATCGAAGACAACCGAAGCAAACCAAGAAACAAAATTGCAACCACCAGTGGATATGAAAGCTCCAAGTTCACGGAAGAGGCAGAAGACTGAGAGGAAGGGGTGTCTGATGTATGTGGGGCAGGCAGCACCATCTTATTTGTGTGATTTAATTAGCCCCCGACTACTACTATTTTTGAATCTTTTTTTACAGGACTACGGTGTCACACATTCCCCCCACGGTCACTGTGGGATGGAGCAGGCCATCGGACGTACAGCTGTCCGGTAGAGGGACTGAACTATGTACACACACAGCTTTTCCTTCGCCCCATCATGAGACAGCTAAACCACAAAAAAATCTAAACTACTAACAGGCAGTTGCAGTATTAAATACACGTACACAGTAGAAAGTACGGTGTGCTTCGCGTCATCCAGGGATTTTCAAACGTTTTCAGAACAGCCAGACGGCTGACTGAGGTGTCTGTCACCTGCGTGGCAGAGATAGGGAGCTCACCGTCACGCGAGGGTTGGACTGGCAATAAGAGAGAGATTAAAGAGGCTGTACAATATGTCCGCCAGCTGCGCTCAATCATTTCAAGGCCCTCTGCCCATTTAGGTCAACGACCTACATATCCTCAAACATTCCATGTGCGACTGCATATAACTAATGCTTTGAAGGCATGGAGGACAGCGGAATAGCACAAACGGGGAATTTAAAAAAAAACCCAAAACTCCAGCAACATTTGTTAAGCATGGCAGCAAGTAAAGTAAGATGCCTATACATATGGCTGTGGCCCGGATTAATATCTCAAGAGCGAGGCTCTCGTCACGGTCAAATATCCCAGAGCAGTCAATTATAGTAAGAAACGAAGGGAAGAAATCTGCTGTTAGGGGATAACACAACACAGCCTGGGATTACATCAAATACACAAGGCTCAGCATATGTTTGCACAAAGATAGAAAGAAAGTGCACTTGTCGCCATCCTCAGATGGAGTACTATGTCAAATAAAAGTGGTTAAGTTAAGTGTTAGAGTACCTTGGGAAAAAAGGGAAGCCAGTGCCATTGGTCTGCTACCCATGTGGCGGCAGTGTAGCACAGTGGGTAAGGAACTTGGCTTGTAACCAGAAGATCATAGGTTCGATTCCTGGGTAGGACACTGCCGTTGCGCCCTTGAGCGAGGTACTTAACCGGAATTGCTTCAGTATATATCCAGCTGTATAAATGGATACAATGTAAAATGCTATGTAGAAAGTCGTGTAAGTTGCTCTGGATAAGAGCGTCTGCTAAATGCCTGTAATGTAATGTAATGTAATGCTAGCTGGGTTGAGTTGCTGAGGCTTCTAAGGGGCTGTTAAGCTGCACCAGAGGCCCAGTGTTTGACAGAGCTAAGGATCCACATGGCGTCCTTCTGTGAACTCCTGTAATTCTGCTGATGGGAGGGAAGAAAACGTAGCCAGTCATCACTGACGCAAGTCAAGTTTTAAATTTAGCTACTTTCATCTATTGAGAAATACCCTGTTTTCTAAAAGTGCTTTGCTGCATACGACGTTTTTTAACACTAAATACGAGTGCATGCTCAGCACTCTGGCATGCTCCTTATAGAAATATATGGCTTCTATATTTCTACTTTTTTTTTTTTGTTCCGCTCTCAGTGTCAGTTTGCACTGTGCAGCCGATAAGCGTGGAGGACGTGTGCAGAGGTTCGAGATGCTGCGTCTTGTGTGTCGTAAACACCCCCACCAAAAAACCTCTGCAGTCATTACAAAACCGTATCCTTCTTCACCGTTTCAGATTCAGGGCTATGAGGAAAATAAACCAAAAAATGCAACAACGAAAAAACCAGCTACCCAGCAAACTCTGACATCATTACTACAGCGACATATGGGTACAGAATATTACTTGCTAAAGCAAATACCATTTTTCTATTCCCCCTACGTTGTCGGTGCGCAGAGAAGTGCATTTAGGTGTCTTCTGAGAGCATTTTCATAAACAGTAGTGGCAGCAGAACAGAAAAGCCCATTTTCTTATGTCAACTGCAGGCTGCTTGTTTGCCTTGGATTTTCAATAGAGAGATATGAGATTGTGGGCTGTCCTGAGAGGCTGCCTCCTGTCTTCCTGCAGCACTCCGCTGTGCTACAGTGACACTGGTGCCAGACAGAAAACCAAGGCACTGAATCTGCAGCCACTCAGGAGGCACTCTTGTGAATTTGTACATAAATAGCAAAACATACATAAAGAATCATGGAAAAACATGGGACAGAATGTATTCGCTTTGTTAAATGTTTTTTTCTTGTAGGCTTTGAGTTAATATGTGAAAGTGACAGCAAAAAGCAACAACAAATGTATTCATATAGGCTAGGCACATTTCTAAAGTGGCAGAAGACCTATTGGAAGCAGTAAGCCGACTCAATTCTCAATGCAAGAAAATTTCAATTAGTCAATCATAGCTTGATTCTCCCAGCCAGCAATGCGCTATAGCCCTTAACACAGATAAAATAAGATGAGATAAGATAAGATAAGATATAGGCTACTTTATTGAACCCTGTGGGGCAATTTGTCCTCTGCATTTGACCCATCCTTAGTTACTTAGGAGCAGTGGGCAGCCACAGTGCAGCGCCCAGGGACCAACTCCAGTTCTCCAGAGTCTCCTTGGTCAAGGGCACCTGCAGGAGCGCAGCTAACACGCATGTCTTTGAGTGTGGGAGGAAACCGGAGTACCCGGAGTAAACCCGGGACTTTCACGGGAGCTTCAGCAGCAGCTTACGGATCAAAATCAATCCTCTGCTGGTGCTGGTAGGCCTACACCACATGCTAACCACCGTGCAATCTGTGGTACATGGCCACAGATTCTCATTTTTCTGAGGGAAAGGTAAGGCAAGCAGGAGAAAGGCCGCGCGCAGTCACTTTCCAGTGGCCGATATTATTGGACGTGTCACTTCCAGAGACCGGTCCCTCCAGGGAGGGTAACGCCTGGCAGCTGCCAGGCTGCCAAGCGCTAGGAGGCGAGGGGACATTTGGGAAGGCACAGTGGAGGACAGAGACAGCCTCGTGCCTGTCGCTTCCCATCGATAATTGAATACTCCCATACGGCCGAGGGCCCAGGATGTTTATTATTAATGAGGGGAGAGGGCTGCAGTGCTGCATGGAATGGAGATACTCTGGTGACTGCAGTGGCTGGAGAGGTTAATGTTCAGCACTGGCAGACAAACAACAGGGCGGTTTAGAGAAACGGATGAGCAATCCTGAGCAAAACTGTGATTTTTACCCACTGAATCACCCAGCACCAGTTCTTACTTACGCATCAGCCTGCTGTCTGTTGTTTTATGTTAAAGTGGTACTCGACAGGGAAGCCATATCAGGGGCTATTTTTCCCTGTCAGTCTATTGCTAGTTTTAAAAAAAATCATTTTCATTAAACAATTTTACGGACGGACGGAGTGTAGCACAGTGGGTAAGGAACTGGGCTTGTAACCGAAAGGTCGCAGGTTCGATTCCCGGGTAAGGACACTGCCGTTGTACCCTTGAGCAAGGTACTTAACCGAAATTGCTTCAGTATATATCCAATGGATACAATGTAAAAAATGCCATGTAAAAGTTGTGTAAGTCGCTCTGGAAAAGAGCGTCTGCTAAATGCCTGTAATGTAATGTAATGTAATTTCTCGTAAGGATGGGCAAAACTCGAAAAATTGCTGAACACGGAAGAGAAGCCGCACGATGGGCAGTACAGAGCGGACCATTTCGAACGCGTTCAGAGCGTACAGCAGTAAGGTGCTGGGCGCAGTAGCGCAGCTGCTGCACCGCTCGTCACTCACAGTCACTGTCGAGCGTTGGTATCTTACGCCATTTCGCGTGGTTCTGTGGGAGTACCTCAGCTCAGGGTCGCAAAGTTTGCATTTGACTTCATTTTGTGAAATCTGTTCAAAGTGAGGCCAAACAGCACGTTTCTCTTCCATTCTTTACGAAGCATTTCGAGGATTGTCAGTTTGATTTTTGCCACATGGGCAAGCAGATCCCACGTTATCACTAGAAAGCGGATCAAGGAACTATTTCCCATGTCCGTATCACAACTTCATTCAGTTGTCAAAAACCGACACCAGATACTTCTCAACTGAGCCTACAACAATCACAGTGAGAATAGGACACTGTAACAGGAAATGGTAATAAATTATTTTAGCATTAATAACGCATAAAATGTGTTTAACTGCTTAGAGATTGTCTTAAATTCGGTGACGTTCAGTGATTAAACATCTCAGGCCACAGCCGGAAGGGTTGCAGGATTCGGAGGAGGGCAACAGCTGCCCTTTTGAGCAAAGCGCAAGGCACTGCTTCAGCGAGCACCCCACGGTACAGAAAGACAACACACAGGTACAGTAATGCACAGTCACTCTGGATAAAGGCGCCTGCCAGGAAAAGTGATGATGTCACGCGGAGTTTGTAGGGGGAAAGAAACGGAACCTTGAAAGTGCCGCTCAGAAGCAGCTCGTGCAGCAGCAGGAGCAACGGTGCAGAGAACATGGCGCGCGCGGCGGACGCATGCTGTGCAATGCTGAAATATAGAGGAGAGCGCAACGTGCGCAACTGTGCTGGCTGTCACATCTGATCAGGCCTACACAGGGGCATGCCTCGGGTGGGGGATTCTCACGCTTCCCAAATGAAAAACAGAGAGACAATTGGAAACCTGTTGTGTTCTGTGAACTTTTTGAAAATATACTGACAGTGAAAAAAAAATCTGGACTGCTATTTTTTTTTCCAGCCATAGCCACTGTAAAAAAAAAAAAAAACCCTCCATTCCCCAAAATCAAATATTTTTTCTCATCTCTCTTCAAAGATGTAGCGCGATGTTAAAAATACAGTCGGTGGTGAGACATTTCCCTAGAGACAGTATGCCTCCATTTCGCTCGGCTATGTTTGTGTGTGTGTGTGTGAGTGAGTGAAGATGCCCCTGCGCTCCCTGCAAGGCTCCTGACGTCCACTGTGCTATGCCAGAAAGAGACACAAATGCCCTTCAAGGAGTGAGCGGCTCCACTGGTTGGGACTGGGTTAGCGCAACTGTGTTAGCGCTCCCACCTTCGGACTACATTTCCCTCTCTTCCCTCAGTCTGCCCTATGCCAAGCCCTGAGCTACTGCACCTGTACAAAACCAGAGCACGAGATGTTCAAATAGAGCCAAAAGAGTTTAAATAAAACAATAAAAGTGGCACTTCCGACAACAGTTAGTAGTTCTTTAAAAAGTCATAAGGTGGTGCAAAGCTGGAACCAGACCCAACCATTTTCCTGTTAATAACAGATTGAGCCCCTCGTTGGCCATTAAGACAGCCTGGATAACAGCTCTCGCCCCAGGACATTAGCTTCCACCCAGCTTCTGGTCCAGGCCAAGGTTCTCTACAGTCTAGATTACACAGCCTTGATTTGAAGCCTCATAATGGCTTCCTTAAATTTCATTGGTACAACTCTGGTCCTCATTTTGGCTAATGGCAATGGCAGACTCCAAAGGCAACCAAAAGCCTACAATCGAGACTAGACACTAAAAGGTCTCTTATGCCTGCACTAAGGAAGCAACTGAACACACCTGACTCACCAGAAACACCAGTGAAGCCATTTGTTCCAAACATTTGGTGCCCTGAAATGGGGAAACTATATATAAAAAGAGCTGTAATTTATTCAGGGTGAAACCAAAATCTATAACAATACCCTTTTATAAAAGCTGAAAATCTGCATTTTTAATGTGAATTGTTTGCTTGCAAATCTGAAATTGTGGAGTACACAGCCAAATGAAGAAGAAAAAAATGTCCAAAACATTATGGAGATCACTGTATATTTGATATTGAATATTCCCTCATGTGGATATCTACTGTCAACAAAATATTCTATCAATAGTGAATTATATCAGTGGGAAAGTAAACAAACACAGTATTGCGCAGGCAACAAAAACAAAAAAACCCAAAACAAAAAAAAAAACAGCTGACCACCTTGGTGGTGCTGCCTGTGACATGACATGTGTCACTAGGAACAAACTGTTCCTCCCATCCCCCACGAGACCCCGACATAATCCTTCTCAAGACTGATTAAGGAGAGGGGAGGAAAGGGGGGCAGCCACGCATTAGCCAAACACTGGTAATTACCGGGAAACATTTTCGCAACGCTGTTCGGGGGAGTCCAGGAGGTACAACAGTAATAGCAGCAGCAACAACAACAACATACCAACGTCAGCTGCACCACGAAAGCCAAGGGGGGGCCGATGCAGTTGTGAGGAGCGTGCTCCACCGACAGCGTTGGCTTGACAGCAACAGGAAGAGCGTTTGGGGGGGGGGGGGGGGGGGGAAGGCCGATACAGACCATTCACTGCTCGTATCTCCCAGTGGCCAGCAAAGAGCAGCGGTTGGCTGCTGCTCGCCCTCCAGCCATGTGCTGCGCTCTCTGGGGGGGGTGGGGGGGTGCGGGGTTGGGGGCGGGGGGGTTGATGGCCATCCGCTGGAGAGAGAGCCGTCTGGGAGCCACGCTATCTGTGAGCTCCAGGCAGGACGTGACACAGCTGGAGCGGCCAGAGACGAGAGCCCTGCTAGCCGTGCCACAGACAGCTGTGCCGGCCTGGCGGGGCCTTACACCCTGCCTCCCTGCTCCTCGCTCACAATGGCTACATCTCGCGTCATTCTTTTTGCCCCGCCCTCCCCATAGCTACCCGTCCAAGCTATGTACATTAGATTAGATAAAATATATAGAAACTGCAGACAGGTCATGACATTGACAATATTGACAGTGACAAGAAATATTCTGTTTAATTAGTGCAGCTATAAAGCTTAATTTAAGAAAATAAACAGTGATGTAATCAAACAAGTAGGAGTAAGGATCTCATAAGAACATGTATTCATTTTTCTACAGTAATATTCTGAACATTAAAATTCACTGACCTGCTGTTTCTGCCCTTTTTTTCGCAAACTGTTTAATTTTGTTCCTTTACATTGAAAAACTGGTCCATTTTCTACATGGTATTCTAAGGAATAGTGCCAAGACATGCTACTTCATTTTCGAAAGTATTTCATGTTTCCAATCAGCGAAAAGTGTGAGGCGTTTCATTTCATTCCTCCTTTTTGAATCAGTAATGTAAGGAACTTGACCAGTTCTCGATTCAAATCCCATTTGGAAGAGTGTTTAGCCCTGAGGTTCTACCATATTCAGATCTGCACCTGTACCAGCAGACGCACAGGCCAAACTGCATGGATTTCATTTGAAAAGACCATTTAGATGTACAGAAGAAGAAAAAAAAAAAACTCCTGACATACAAGCCCGTCCAGAATTCAGTAGGACTTCAAATACAGCACAGAGCTTCTCGGGTGAATTTGTATTGAATGAACACTGTTTTCTGCTCCTTTTCTTTCTTCCCAGCTGATCGTGTTTCAGAATGTCGAAAACATCCCAACCAGCCACAAGACGCTCATTTGAATATCTATTGCAGCCACAAGGCTAATCTCACAGGGATGGGGAAACGTGTCAGTGTGTGTGTGTGCTTTATGTCCACATTTAGAATGACAAAGCTAAAGCTAGGGCTACTTGTCCCAGCTGCCAGAGTGGGAGTCAGTAACACCAGCGGCTACTACATCTAGCAGCCGTCCTCTTCCTGGGTGAGACACGGATGGCATCTGGCACGCAAGGCTTGCGCTGTCTTGTGTGGAGACCTGAACCACATCTTTAGCCATCTCCGACATCGGCTTGCGCGGCTTGCGCCGAGCGTGTGGTTAGCGCTCTACGGGCTGCGCCACTAGGGAGCCCCCCATCTCCGACATCTTAAAGGAGGGTGGGGGGGGGGGGGGGGAACTGGCGTGCCGGTACCAGCTGAAGAGGAGGGAACGGGTAATTAAGGCCCTGGGGCCTCGGACACTTCTAATCAATGGCCTCATCAGGCTCCTTTCACATTTCCTCAGGATGCTCTAATCAGCGGCAGCCCCCCCCCCCCACACACACAGCCACGGCTAGGGGAGTTAACTCTGCTTCTGCCAGGCACGCTACAGACAAGACCCAAAATTCCCACTTCTGGTTCTCAGCCATGAGCTCCACTTAATGGATCACGACAATCATAAGTCAAATATTTGCTCTTCTTTAAACAGACAAAAAAAAAAAAACCCCGAATTCTTTTTTCTTTCCTCATAAATATTTATGAAGGAAAGAAGAAAGGCGAAGAACCCTGTATAAAAATAACAGATAATTTCTTCCTGCCTGAAAGGGTGAGTGAATATCCACACAAACTTCATAGTGAGTCACAATTTACACAAAAAACTGAAGACAACCATCCAGGGCTAGGGGAGAGACGAGGGGTTTGTTCATTCAATCGTGGGAGTCGTGGGATATTTGAATACCAAATCAACTGAAAATGCACTCCTCTAATGCATCGTACCAGTATTCCAGCCTGGACAACAGAGAGGGGCTGGACAGTGGGAGTACACCACAGAATAGAGTGTAATGGTTTGCATGTATTAGCCTACAGGAGCCAGATCCATTATCCCTACAGAGTCTAACCATAAAGGTGCCCTATAACATTTCAGGCTGAGTTGCGTTCCTTATCAAAAAAGGCTGTAGAGATTCTAGAACGATGCACAGGCCAGGGACCAGTCAAAACAGCCATTCAGTGCAATATTTTTTTTTCCAGCCTCAGACACTAATGCAGGAAACGTGCATTTAAGAGAAAATTACAGGAAAAAGCCTCCACCACTACATAGCCTATATCAAATCTATCAGAATTTGTCCACTCTATCTTTCATGCACACTACTAGGACTAACTGTTCCACCCTTACAATCGACAAACAAGTTACAGCTGTGTCCTTCCAACAAAATTTCTTACCAAAACTGTCAATGACGTTATGTTAAAATCCTGTTTGGCTCTAACAATTCAAACACACCTTAGCTGCAGATTTCTTCGTCAGGTGCATTTAAAATGGCTAAAAAAAAGATATTTCTGATTAGTTGAGATATAATTCAACTGCATAAGGAAGATGAAAGTCAAAAGGAAATAAGCTAAAAAAACAGGAGTTTCCAAAACTGGAGTTCAACAAGTATCGCTAGATACAGAAAAAATGGGACTCCTAACAACGGTGCAAGAACTGATAGACAACCAAAATTATCACCATCACAACAGAACATACTTTCATCTTTCTATCTACTATCTTTGAGAAATAGGAGGAAAAAAATATCAACCTCCACGCATGCTTCAGATCCGAGGAAATCCACAGGTATTTCTGTCAATCCTTCCACTGTGAGAATTCAACTCAATGTTTCGAATCTGAAAGGATGTGTAGCCGTCAAATAGCCACTACTAGGAAATAAACAAAAGAGGAGAAAATTTTCAGTAGTAAACCAAAACTGATTTTATCGACCTATGAGTATAAACTTAAGATTTTTGAAAGTAAGAGAAGGCAGTATGCATGCAAACAAAGCAATGAAAGACTCTCAGAAGCATGTCTATGACCATCAGCCTAGCACGGTGGAGGATCAAGTGTGCATTTGGGGTTGTAACACATCTGGAGTTGTTGATTTAGTTTTTATTGAAGGCATCATGAATGCTAATAAAAACAAACCAAATGCTAACATATCATGCAATAGCCTCAATGTTTGACTGGTAGAAAATTAATTCTACAGCAAGATATTGACCCCCAAGCACACTGCTAGAATGGCCAAGAAGCATGGCCAATGCATGGCTAGAATGGCCAAGTTTACAAGAAGCATGGAAAAATATCCCTGCAGGTCTCTTTGAAAAACTCAAAGCAAATGGTGGACACACTAAAACTGAAAGATTTAGGACTGCACATAGGCTAGTTGTGGAGCATTTCTTGTAATTTTTTATTAAATACATGTTTGCTGTATTATTTTCTGGCATTGAAAAATAAATAACTTGCACTTAACGGCTGTTTTCACTGGAAAGTAAATCAAAGAAAGGGTGATCTGACTGTTTCATAGCACTGTATATCCTGTGAAAGCGTCCATTCGGGAGCCTGTTCTTGATTGGCTAATTCCCATCGGCCAGTACAATAATGCCACATCTGTGGAGCTTCCCGTACATAGTGGTGGTCATTAAGCAACATTCACTGGAGCTTTTATGCAGCTCAGCGAGCTAATGGGCATCCTGCTTCTCTGAGCAGCTCCATCACACTGGGGGGGAGTCACATGGTCATCTGGGCTGATGATAGGCAGGCCATTTCGAACAGGGAGGGGACTTCCCAGCAGGAGCCCAGGAAAATGTCACTTTGTTAAATGAGTCTGTCAAATGTTTAAAAAGGTCAGCAAAGACCTGCCCCTTCTACTGTACTTGGCTCCGGGTCCGTGGACTGCAGCTACTGCCGCTCGCTGGCTGAGAATTCCTCCTGGCTCTCCAACCCATTCAGAATGGGACAGGGCTAGCTACAGACACGTGTGTGTGCGTGCCAGAAGTCTGCTTTGCATAGCGCACATTGGACAGGCCGGTACGGAGATCTGGAGTAGAGGTCAATCGCATTTAATTTCCAATGCAAACAAATTCCTGTTTGTGGATGCCACAGTTCCCTTAAAAATACACTGACTTTCTGGGGAAACCATTTTGCTTTTGTCCCTATAAATACATTTTTTGAGCTTTGCTATGTTTTCCAAGGGTACAATTTCAAAAGTCATGTCACAAGTATTTTGTAATGATAAATTTACCTATTAGACATTAAAAATATATCTTAACAATTCTTATTGAAAATGTTCTCTAACTTCTACACATGAATATATATTTTGACCAGTATGCACATCAAATAAGCCCTATCAAAGATGCATCACATAACAGAACGCCAAATTCCGCATTGTCTCTAATCGTTTGTGAATTTCAGCCCATGCACTACCCATAGTAAGATGGTGATTCACAAAGCCAAGCCCAGATTTTGATACTGAGGTTCAAACAGTAAATATTATTACTATTATTACCCTTTTTTTATACAGGGTAATTTGACTGAGCATGCATGCTCTCTTACAGCAACGTCCTATTAATTCCCCCTCCCACGTAGCCTCAGCTCCATGTCTTCGGACATTTTAAAAACGATGAAAAACTCTACTGGCACAGCAGGTCTCTCTCAAACAACGAGGTCCTGAAAATTCTGTTGGTGGCAGTTGGCAAAGGGTTAACAGACAGTTTTTGGCAGCGCTCTCCCTCCTCCACTTCAAAGGTAAGTCGGGCCCTCGTCCTGGGCTGAGCATCTGCCAAATACAGACCCCTCTCTCTCCGAAAACGTGCTTTCGAGTGCCGTGAAAGCCAGGCCTGTCAGTCAGCCTTTCATGCTAAAGGTCCAAAAAGCCCTGGAGTGCTGCTTCATTTATACTACTCTGGGAAAACAAAGACAAAATAATGCATGGGACTGGGCAGCAAAAGCCATTCTGTGCCCGTGTGTGCGCATATGTGTGTGTGTGTGTGTGCGTGCGTGTGTGTGTGTGTGTGTGTGTGCGTGTGTGTGTATATACAGCTTGTGCACAGATACAAGCAATGTCTGCACCTTGACAACTTTACTCATAATTAAACGCTGGTCAATGTCCTCAAAGGCTTATAAATTCTCCACTCATAAACCACAAGTCATCAATATGACAGACTTTAAAAACACATTTTTTACCCCACTACCAATGGGATAACGGCCGTGTAATTGCCAATTGAACTGCATCCATTTTACCTCAAAGGCAACAAGCAGTCAGGGAGAACCTGCGTAAAGGGAACTTGGGTTTTTTTTCTGGAGAAGATAAAAACCCCAGGGAAAGTGCATTTATAGAATAAATAATGGCCTGTGAGCTATCCCTGGATACCTACATTATCTCAGTGGTTAAAATGTCTAATTGTCACTTGCACAATGCAGCTAAATTGAGATCAGTCTTGTCTGAAGGTGATGCTGATGTGTTGGTGCATGTCTGTGTCATTTCCATGCTGGCTTATGGAAATGCTTTGTTCTGCGGTTTATCTGACTCTACTCTGCAGGGGCTCCAGTCAGTCCAAAATTCTGCCGGCTGAAATGCTCACCCATACATGCGATATAGCACATAGGCCTAACTCCTGACCTTAGGTCTTGGCACTGGCCCCCACTCAGTTATATCCTCGGTTGAGTTTAAGATATGCTCACTACTAAAAAAAAAAGGCTGTTTGTGCACTTGGGCCTTTGTACTTCCAGGATCAGATTGAACCTTGTGCTCCATGTCACACTATGCATTCAGCAAGTGCTGATTTCCTGGAAATCCTGTACACTTGGCCAAAAAAGGTGGGGGGAGGATATTTCAGCTGCTCTGTACTTTGTGTTTGGACTACAGTTCCAAGCCATATCCGAGATGCAGCTAAAATGGTCTCTTTTAAAACTGATCTAAAGACTGGTCATTGTGTGACTTTTCCTTTTAGTCTGGACTTTATAAGTTTATTTAGAGTTTACCTTTGATCCTACTGTAAAGTGTCCTGGGATGTTTACTGTACTGTATCATACTGCAAATTACCTTTGCAAAGGCCATCAGCTGGCAGAATGTGAGATATCTATCCTAGCCAGCGCTTTACTTTGCTTTAGTTTCTTTTTTAAAAAGAAACAAGAAAATTTTCCACTTCTCTCCACCGCCCGTGAGCCCCCAGCTCACACACTACAGGCCACACAGTGCTGCAGGAATGCTGCCACTGACGGGAAGAGAGGTGTTTTTCCGTGTGATGACAGCTGCCTGGCATGTTGTTCAGAGGAGCCAATGCAGCCCTGGCTGAGGAACCCTGGCCACCTTTAACTCCTGGGGGACCAGAGCCAACCATATCCTGCCACCACAGACTCCTGTCCTGGCCATACTCAACGTTTGTTAAAATGAATATTATGAGTTTCAATTACTTCAAAAATGTTTATTTAAAACTAAAATGCACACATAAATATGAAATAACTCGCAATCATTTTTCAAAGATGCATCTTAGAACTGCATGCTTGGTTTCACAGCCCTTATTTATATATTTTAATGGCCTCAAAGTTTCCTGTGACTCATAATCACAAAAATAATACGCATGTTCTTGACTAATTGTCAGGGTTGCACAGTAGAGCTTAACTTTAGGATGAAACTTTTTTTTCTTGGAAACACAAATTGAACAACTGAAAAATATTTTGTAATTTTTCCAATTAAACTTTTTCACAGTTCTCTGCCCAGATTTTGACATGAACATTTTTTGTTCTTGCTCTCGCAGAAATGGAAATGGATCTGCCTTGAATGCTGTACACTGGGAATGAAACCATGAGCATTACTGGATCAGCAGCACTGAGCTGTTACATCCCACTTCCCAGCAAAGATGTCTTTCAGAAAGGCCAAGCCACAGGGCCACTTCTCTGAAAAATGTAGCCTATTTCAAGCTCACTAACCCGCATATGTTTGACTTGAAAAAGGCCTGAGCGGAAGTTGAAGAAAGGTTAACCCTTTAAGGTGTAAGACCACAAACATGCGATTAGAATGTACTTGACTGAACATTCTAATCCTGATGTAGCAATCAATACTGATAAATGAAATCAGTGGAGTTCTAGAACACTGAAAAAAAAAAACCAAAAAAACATTCCAAAACACTTGCTTTTCAATGAGTCAAAAAGATATACACAATACATTTCCAAAAAAAAACCCCTGAAAGCACACAATCCTGTACTGATGGCCCAGCACCACCCTCACCATCAACTTCATCATAGAATGGTACAGCAGCAGCCCGCAAAGAAGCTGTATGATGATGTTCACAACCATAACGGCTTTATTGATTTCAGAAATAAAAAGCCATGGCGTGTCCATTGCTCAATGCTGGCCTGAACGCAAAGGCAAGAGCCGCCACGATTCGAGCTAGCATGCTCTGGGACGCGCCACCAATCAGGCTCTTCAGCTGAGACGTCTTCCTGTAAGTTCATGCATCAGGGTGAGGCCAGAGCTGTTCTCCGAAAAAAAAAATGTTCCTTAAGTGTTTGCGGAAGGCATTTCACACTGGGGCGATTTAATATACGGAGTGTGTGTTCACATGCCACCATATGGGTTTGCCTCCAGCGCGATTATTGAAGCCTCTTCATCACGGTCAGAGAATTAGGACCAGTGAATGGCCAGAACAGGCCTCTTCCAAGACACCCATGAGTACCAGAGCCCTCTCCCACATCGCCTGCAGTCACACAACGCTACCTTACAAATCCACGTTTCATAAGTGCTTGTTTAATTTCAGGCCTTCTCGTTTTTCGGAAGTTCTGACAGAGGCTTTTCCGTTTTGGTACAGAAGTACGCTTCCAGTCAACAGCCCAACGGCAAGCAAGGGACCAAGAGCTTGAGGGAGGCAGAGGGCAGTGGACAACAAAAAACTGAGGGAGGCTAACCTTCCCAAAAATACATCAGACACCCGGGACCCACAAGGTAAAGCTGGGACACAGCCAGGAACCGGCAGGCATGGCAAAGCTGAAGCATAAACAGTCTCATCATACACCTGCCTTCTGCTGCATTAAAAAAAAAAACATGCATCACAGGTCTGCACACATGCACACACAGTCAGACACAAAAACATGTGTGCATATGTCCCGTTAGTCCCACACAAAAGCATGCATGCATGCATGCACAGGTTAATCCACCCACACTCCCGCCAACCTAAGCAACACACACACACATACACACACACACCAATGCAGAGAGCACATAAATCTTTTTTACATTGCTTAGATCGTTAATTATAACCTTCACGTTTGTCTTTCAACTCATTATAAATGTTTCTGTCATGCCCCATAGCACAGTACCATAATTTCCTAGATCTAATTTTGGGTTCTATATAGCCTACATGTACACATGCAAACATAGAGGTCTATAGTTTTCTCATACTAATTCTCATACTCAGTTTTTAAACATCACTGCAGTGCATTGATACTTTACTATTTAAACTGCAGTTCTGCATCCGTCCCATCTATCATTAAGTTTTGTGAGCAAGTTTATGTTCTTTAGGACTCAGCCTAATATTTGAACATTTATGGTTCAGGAAACAGAACATTTGATGTATCTCTCTGCTGACAGCTTCATTCAGGGATCCGCTGCTAGTAGTGAAATCAATAGATCTTATGTTTCAGGTGAACAAAATATGACAGAGCAGATTTATTTCCTTCTTTTAGCACGGGTAACGACAGACCACCTGCTGGCATTGTGCTCACAGATATTTTTAGGCAATACACTGCTGACCTGCGCAGGATAAAAGACTGGTATAAGAATGAATTTTTATCCTGAAAAAGCTCGGTCCCACCCGTGCCTCGGGCAGCTAAACAAAAGGACACAATGATCTTCAATCAAATGAGGAAAAAGTCAGTTTTCTGCTAATTTCAGAGTCGCTGTCGTGGCATTGACAAACACTCCCTATGCAACTGAGACCCCGCCACACAGATAGCACACGGCTACAGTCGCATTCATCACGTCGATGGATTTTTGTCCCTGATTTGGACAGCCTCACAACCTCTCCGACCTCTCGTGTCTTTCACTGAGATTTTTGCAAAGACTACAGCCCCCAGGGTTCAGTCAAAGGCATTAATAAGGTCTGACACCATTCCTACCAGACAGGAAGCCATAGCCTTCTCGGGCCGTGGCGCTGAGGGGGCAAGTGTAGGATTGAGAGAACTCTCAAAGCGCATTTCCTGACCTGCCTTCAGCGGTAGCTATAAATACACTGGGCAGCCCTACAGATCACTGCAAACAATGAACAACAGGAAGAGGTTTTTTTTTCTTTTTTGAACATCTTCAGGTCAGGCTATGACTGCAGCACCGGTAGCAGCATGGAGGAAAGGAAAGCGTGTGCTATTGAAGCCCTGGCCCCAGAACAGAAGCAGACCCAAGACCATAGCCCCCCCCCCCCCCCCCCCCAACCCCCACCCAAAGCTCTGAAACCACAAGGACCTCACAGTAGTCTCTCACTTCTCACAGACAACGCGGCAAAATTTCCATGCAGACCCCATCACTGGAATGCTTTTGCACAACCTGTGAGAGCTACACCGTGACTGCATTTATACACTGACTTAACAGACACGGGGGGGAAACTTGCACACACAAACCTAACAACTGCAATGTTAAAATCCAAGATATGAACATGTTAGTTAATATATAAACATATTCTATAAGAATGTATTTCAAAATTAGTTTGAGTCCTCATAAAATGAATATGCAAGCTTCATGTACCCATGGCAAATCTATTTAACTAGGCCAGTCATTAATGAAATATTACTTAATCTTAATTTGCTGACATACATGGCCCATCAATCAGGAGCAGGAAGTATATTGAAAATACTATATAAAATATCCATTAAAAAGTCACAAAAAGTTGGATGTTTCTGAGCTAAAATGTAAAAAAAAAAAAAAAAAAAAAAAAGAAAGAAAGAAAGGGTATGACAGAGTTCTTGTTATATTTTGATGTGGATTAGATCATGACAAGATGTGAGAAAAAGCAGCCTTGAATGGCAGTCAAAGAAGTTCCTTGAATGTGAGGAGCTTTTGAAAAACCTACCACTCACATGATCTGCTATATAAGTACTAACCCATCCAGAGGCAACGAGAAAACAGACCTGCAGATCCATCACTTCTATGGCAACAACAGGGCACAGCTTACAATGGATACGGTTTACTAGTGAACAATCATTTACAGCCAAAAAAGGTTGAATTCTGTCCATGTTTTCAAAGTTATTACACCACACCCTCAAATATTTCTGAAATGAAATGGCACTTTAAGCCAAATGTTTTCTTAATCATGCTGTGTAACTTGACTATGGTATTTCTGGAGTGTCTTAATTGTTGAAAACCCTAAATCTCTCGAGTTTTTAAAGCACAATATTGAAGTTGAATCTGAAAGACTGAACAGTTCTTAGCGGTTTTCCAGAAAGCTTTCTCCTCAGCTTCAATATCTCAACAGCCAACCATATAATCTCACAGGCCCTGCCAAACTGACATCATAATACAGCAACGTAAAGCTCCTTAAAATATTAAAATGGAAATGAAAAGTGAAAAAAGCCCCGGAAGAAAGCATGAAATTGAAAAGAGCAAGAAAAAATAAAAACAAAAAAGAAAGCTGGAAAGTTAAGAGTGTGTGAGGGAAATGAAAAATTGAACATTTCCAGGACAACCGATAATGCTACTCGGAAGTTACTCAATGTTGCTGGTCTAAGACACACACACCTTCTTGTCATCAATCACTCCACCCACGCCGTGCAAATTCATAATTCCTCTGACCGTAAACAGTTTGCGCTTCCAGGGAAAGATTCCAATTTCATAGACAACTGGTTTTCTTTGTCTTGTACTTTCATTATGAACAATAAAATACCAGCATACAAAGACGTCAAAAGAATTGTCGTTCGGCTAAGAAAATGAAAGCTAATGATCAAAGATGATCAAAGCAACAAGAAGTGACAGTATTTAGACACTTGACATGCTGATACACTCACTCACCAGACTACTCCAAACGCTCCGTATCCAATTGGTCTGTCAGGCTCGATGTCCAGTGGCTGTTGTAAAAGGTGTGAATGTTGGTGATGGTGATGAGCTTTAACCGCCGCGGCCTGAACTTGGGCCGGTGCCGCAGCCGCGGCGGGACCGGGGGCCTGTCCAGGAGCTGGCGAGGGAAAGTACGGTTGCTGCTGGCTCGGATTCAGCATTACAGCCGCAGCGGCGGCAGCAGCTGCAGCAGCTGTAGAGGCGTGCTGCTGGACTGGGTGGACTGCAGCAGCTGAACCGGGGTGTAGGTGATGCTGCCCCGGGTGGTGGTGATGATGTTGGAGATGGTGTGGTGGTACATGCGATAGTTGGTGGTGATGGTGTGGGTGATGTGCTGCCACCGCCGACGCGCCGCCGTTGTATGCAGCCATCATTTTTGCAGCGTTGGAAGCCGTGGCTCCACACAAAGCCATTCACTCAACAGCAGCGCTCGGAAGGCGGAATAAAGAATGGGAGAACTGGAAATAAAAATCTAACTATCCGCTATCTAAGGTCTTAGCAGCGAAACGATAGACACGAGTTGTGAGGGGAATGGGAGCCGGGCAACAGGGAACCAAACGGTCAAATACGCGAACACTAAACCGGGTAAAATTAAAATGAAGCTGAAATATATGTATAAAATAAATGTAAGCCTGTTAGTTGTCAATTTTCTCTGAAGGTAACCCTAATTCGTACAGTTTCATTTTAATTGCAATAGGCTAATCTGACCTACTTCGTTTGATTTAGGCTAGCTATAGGCCTAGATAGATCTGCATGTATAAAATTAATATTTAAATGCTATTCCACGCACAAATGAAGATCGCTGGTTAAAATAATTAAAATGGTAAGAATGTTAATGCGACACAAAACCCCTCTCCCCCCACAATAAATAAATACTCCACGGCCTTAGATCTCCCACATGTTGGAAGTGACTGTCCCCTCTCCACTCACAAAACCAGGACAATTTCCCATTTTTGTAGTAAAAGAGGGTAACCTGTGCGTATCACATAAGAAACGGGGCGGTCATCTGTCAGAATCTCCCATCTTTGCCTTTTCATGATGAATCCATCGTCATTCGCACCGCCAATTGCTGCATGGAGGTTACTTCATAGAAGTTGCTATGGTCTCAGTTGGGCTACTTGTTTTTGGCTATGCAAGAGACAAGAATGTTTCGTGTACAACAAACACGAAACTGTAGGCAAGCTCTAAATGTAGTCAAGCAGTGGAAATGTTAGGTTTTTTCGGGCCATATGACCCACAAACGCGATAATTAAGATGATGCTCGTCTGTATTTGTTGATTTCCCGACGCCGTTGTCGATGTTATGTTTAAAGAAATCTGTGTTCCTGGCTCTCCTTCAAAAATATCGCGATTCTCGCTGCACCCCATATCCAGAAATCCAGATCATTTTGATCAAAAATATCCTTTATCCTGAAGTGAAAACAGCAGTCTTCCAGAAGCGATCAGTCAACTTATTTTTTCCATCAGATTCGGCGTTTGCTAGCTTGCTCGTTGCACTGTCTCCTTGTGTTCGTAGACACAGAAAATAAATTAAGGAAATATAAAATGAAAATAAAATATCGAGACCGCCTTCTTCGCAGTCGCAAAACAGACGGCCACAGTTGATTCTCCTTGGCCGGATGGTGCTGCCTGGAAAGTGACACGCGCAGCCTGAGCAAAGCTACCAGTCCGTTCCTCCTGTGATTGAAGGTCTTCCAGCCAATCACAGTACAGACACTGACGCTTCTGATGTGATGATGTCATTCAACTAATCAGATGAAGGAGAAGAACCGTCCATCAGATATAAGGGTAATAACTTGAGATTTACGCCATTGTGCTTCTAAAGATATTCAGTTCTTCCTGTTATAAAACGGAGACTTTAACAGTGGCGGGCAAGGAGCTCGGCTGAATTCAATAAATGTGTGTGGACTGCAAACAAACCGTTCGCTCCTAAAGAGCGCTGCTAGTCTGAAATGATTGCCATGAAGTGTTAACCAATGACTGACGTAGCTCAGTCTAGGGCCAGGGTTACGACAAGGCCGGATAACACCGGTGTTTTCTTTTATTCCCGTTACGATTATTTTTGGAGTAAAGCCGTTGTAAATCGTGCTTGAATTTCCAGATCGTACAGGCGCGAATATGAGATATAAACAATGCAGGAGTATTAGCGAACAGAGCAATGCACACTTTATTAACCTCACTCTTAAAAATAAGTGCAAGTAGCAAGTATCTCACGTGCGGTCCGCCCCATGCGGGCGCCAGATGAGGCAGGAGCATACGCCCCCAATGTTTCACTGTCAGCAGTCAACTGCAAGAGAACAACTTTTGTCTTTATTTTATCTATATTTAAATCGGAGAATGATATATATATATATATATACGCACACACACACAGACTGCAAGCACATTATGCTTTTCGTAGAATGTTTCTATGGCCCCTAATTTCAGTAAAGGTGACTGGTCATGCTTTAACATACTCATCAGAGCAGCATTCCTCTCGTCAGCAGTTTTGAGGTAACTTGAACAGACTGACAGCAACTGTGAATTCCAAACAACTGCAACCAAGTTCATCATCATGGTGACATTTCTCATGACCAGCTCAGTGTCCACTTTTGAATCACTTTTCATGTTGGACTCCCACACGTCCATAAACGACAGGCAAAAATCAGAAAGGGCTTCAAATTAAAGTAGGCACGAAACAGAAACATAACAGGAAAGACTAAAAATGCATAGCTGGGGAGACTGAGAAAAAGTGGTAGAGCATTTGACTGCAGATCCAGAGGTCCCCAGTTCAAATCTGGGTGTCCCCCTGTAAAAAAATTCCAAGTGCCAATGACCTTGATATGCACTTTTTTATATGTCGCTTTGGATAAAAGAATCTGCTAAATGTAATGTAATGTAAATAGGGCTTCAAGTGTATATGTGGGAAATTAGTTTTTTACATTTCCTTTTTTTCAGAATTCCAGATTACCTATGTAATAGGTGTATGCACCTTCCTCACCTTCCCCCAACCCCTCAGCCTTCATGCAGATCAGTTCCTAGCTCCATAACAAACATTTATAAAGACTTTATTAAAAGATCTTTGTAGCCCCAGCATAACTTGCATAATTTAAATATTTAAAGCATTTGGCGAAAGTGGAGATAGATGATGGAGATAGCTGGAACAGAAGTCGGTAAATCTGGGAAAATTGTTGCATGAAGCCTTGACTGATCACATGGAAAATTTAGGATGCATCCACACCATGTCCTGCACCTGAACGACTTCTGAAGGGGGACAATGGGATTTTAAAACACGCAAGTGGTTAAAGATGTTTGCTATTCAAACAACTGGAAATTAAGAAGCGGTAAGACCTTATGCATGATGCTGCCTAAGTGTCAACCTTAACAAACTAAAGAGTATGTGGAAAAACAAACAAAATAAAATTTCTAATTTGCAGTGAGAGGCATGAGTGTGGCTTTGCCCCACCTGTGCTTCTCCATTGCACACGGAGTACTGTAGTCCATTACAGGCATAAACTCATGTCCCATCAATCCCAGCATTCATTATAATTCAATTGCTGAAAATGCTTCCCTTTTTTTAATTCCCTCCTACAGTTATATTTCACCTATCAACATACCAAAATAATTGTCATCACTACAAAATATACACCTATCACATGTTCTTGTGTTGAACGGTAGTGGTTTGTTGTCAACTGAAAAAGATTAATTCATGCCATCTGATTTAACCCCTCTCATTAGAAGTACAATTATACAGTTAAAACCTTTAAAAATAGACCAGCGCAAATCCATCTGTTCTTCTGTTGTTTCGGATTACTGTGGATTATCACACAACGACTGTGTCACTGAGCAACGGGATAAATATAAACCAGAGATATCACCCACACAATGGAATATCAGATTTTAGAAGTCTGTGTCAATAAAGTGCTGCATGCTATTGACCACCCCATCCCCCCTCCCCCTCTCTTATGCAAGCCATTCTGCCTAAGAACACTGGATACATTAATACATTATTACAAGTTTAATGGTATAGTTCAAACTCTTTATTTGTATTATATGACTATACCAATATTTCTATTATATTACTATAATATTTGTACTATATTACTATAATATATGGCCAATTTACAAATGAATTACAGCCCATAACTGCAATAAGCCCACACAGCTGATTGGGTTGACATTTAACACATATCAGTCTACTTATATTTACTTAATTTTGATGTTTTTTTACCACACCACTAATTGTGCTCAGTATTTCACTAAAATGGGATCTCATTGCAAAACCAGGGATCTAACAAATCATTTTATATCAGTCCGGGAGGTAAATTCGACCAGGTACAAAACATTTAGTTTTTTCCCATCATGACTGTGTTTTTGAAGTGGCAAAAGATTGCGATTAACAGAGACCTTAACTGCTAGTGCCTTCTGGGATGGATGAACTAACCATGGAAGTATTTGTCTGAAAGCAGCATATTCAGGCTATTTTAAAACCAGCTACATTGGTATGCAAATGCTGGAAATATAAGCGGTTGTGACTGGAACAGTACATGACGTGCTGCATCATCTGTTCTCTAACATTTTCTGATCATTCAATCTCTATAAAAATCTGTGATATTCATATTTGAGAACATAGTAGAAATTGCTGCAAAAGCTGAACAACACCTCAGTGACTGCATCACCCCTTATTTGTCACATTAGGAACATCATGCAATGATTTAGGCAATTTGTAGAATGTGAGTCCTGGTGAAAAAGATATAACATTAATATCTAAAATTTGTATTTCCTTTTAATGTTTATAGAGTTTCTCCCATGGGATCTGATATATGGCACATCGTTCCTTATATTTAATTACATACAGTACGAATATATAAAACTATTCATAGTTTAGTTCCTTCTCTTTTAAATCATGAAATAAAACACATTTTCACATCCACTCGCCCAAAGCAAAATAGCAAAGAAAAATACAGCCTTCCTTATGTAAAGTAAATGACTCAGCTGTACCTGACCAGAGATATCCTTCTGGGTCCAAGGCTTAGGCTGGAGCGCGGTGGTCAAACTTGACACCTTTATGTTTCTCAAGCGAAGCGGTAGGTCAAAGGTTGTCAGGCTTGTTTGTGCTATTTTAGGACTTCTGGAACCAGGTCGAGAAAACCAACACCTAAGGAGAAAAACACGAAGAAATTTTATAACAATCCTTAAAGCCAACTGTCCCAATAATTCAAATTAGAAATTTGATGCAGTGATTTGTACAGAATAGAGCAGGAGGCGTGGTTAAAAGATTCTTACTATTACCTATGTCACACCGAACTGAATTCCTGGACAGCCCAGCTGGGTGGTATCAACATTTAAAGTGTTCAGGCAGTCTAGCTGGAGCAGTCGGGTTGCCAGTTTAGAGTATCTTCTGATGGTGCATGGCTTGCTCTTCAGTTTAGTAGATTCCAACTCATATTGACAGAGCATCTGATATAATTCTGTGGATTTAACTGACCACTTCCATATTGATTGCAATATAATCTGACCAAAAAAGAAACACTGAAGTCAATGCAGTAGCACTTACAAGAGGTCACTGGTAATTTCAGTGGGAAGGAATGGAACCCTGAGGCCAATGTTTGCAAGACCACAAGTGCAAATTTAATAATGTTGACAAAGTAAGAAATTTTGCTTGATGCAATCTCTTAGTGACCGTAAAATAAAAGGGACATGTGCAAGTTCAGTGCAGTATACTAAAAGCCACACATTTCCATATGACACCTCTTCATTTACTTGGTATTTTTCCATTAAAGACTAATAAACTGAAAAAAGAACAGAACTCTGCACAATCCATTTTATTGTTTAACACAAACCACTGTGCACAGGACATCCTTAGACATTTTAAGTCAGACATAGAAATAATATAGTACATTAACAGTTATGCTGGAACAAATAAATAAATTTCTGACCTTTGTGCAATTTTTGAGGTTCGATGGGGAAAGACCATGGTAGTGTGGCATCCAGGATGCGTTTGCTGTAGCATGTAGCACTTAATATATTTGTCTGAACTGTTTATAAAATAGAGAGAAATTCCTCTTGACACAATGAGGTGGCCAAGTTTCCCAGACCTCTGAGACAAACAGGCTGTTCTTTTGGAGCATCAGAGGCATTATCACATCTGTTTTTAGAAACAGTGTTGTCTAGAATCACGTTTTTCAGCAGGGAAATGAGATGCGAAAAGAGCCAGCCAAATATAACAGCCATTTAGCATTATAAAATAAGCTGCCTTCTGTGGAATTCATGTCTCTTTTCAGTTGTGTCACCAAGCTATCATTACAATGGGTGACTGCATTTTAATGCGAAGCAAATACTAGTTGATTCTTAATTAGGGGCAAGGCTCACTACATGAGCAAACATTACAGAGAAATTATGGCTACATACAGTCATATAAGGGCAGTTATGGCTTTTATCAGACCTCATTAATAACCAGGGAGCGAGTGATGCAATACCTTGAGAGCCTTTCACCTGGGTCCGGTTCACAGTTTGAGTGTGAGAATATAAAAGTGTGCTGCTGCCCCAGCCATTGAACCCATTGAAGAGCTGGTCTGGTGCCGTGCCAGGATACCTCTAAACAGTTTTACATGGTGAAAATGTTGATGTCAGTGTCGTCAGCTTTTCTCACTTTGTTCTTGATCTCTGCTGGAGACCAACCACTTCTGTGATAAACCCGTGTGCAAGCAAAACAAAACGAATAGACCCAATGGAATCCAGTTTCTGGATAAGTCCCAGACTGATAATAACATACCTCAGATTAGTGGCACCCGTCCTTTCATGATTCCAGCAGTTGCTGGGGGCTACGCATATCATTGTAAGCATGACAAGAGGCTAAAATCATTGGCTGTCAAGGTTTATAAATGTTAAATCTTACATATTTCCTTTCTGTGTATGTTTGCATGTTTTATGAAAGAACAGCCAAATCAGTTACGGTCTAAAGATGTGTACTGTGTTGGCTGGATGGGCAAATTACCTACTGAAACTGTATTGATGCTGGTCTAGGCAGGAAGACCACTCTGAACCTAAACACAACATGCACAACCCTAACATTGCAGGCCGTTCAATTTAAACAAATTAAGTTCCATTTAAGTGACATGTTAATGGTCTGCAGTGAAAACTATTTACAATGTTGATCTACATATCAATAAAATGGCATATACCTTTTTATAGATGTCTGAAAGTGCTTGCTTTTAAGTTGTTACAACAAAAGTTAGGGGAAAGGGAGTGGTACAATTACAGTACATTTACAGAAGGGCTTTATGAGAACATCACAAATATTCAAATTTACAAAGGAGATTATGGCAATGAATATGTTTGCATGCACTAATACCATGATACTCATTTGACTAACAAAACACTTCCTGGCTGGAAGGAGCATGCTTTGTGGAATATAAGATAGCAACGAATATCCCATGTTATATAAACAGCCCATTGTTGTCCTTTTAATTATTATTTTTAAATATTTTAGATGTTTTATATACAATATATTAACCTGGTTTATGCATATATCTTTTCCCAAAAAGATCACATATGAGCAGACGTGCAAGCAACAGACGGAAGGGTGTGTGAAAGGCACTATTTTCTCCCTGCAAATTTATACGTTTTTTTTGTTGTGTATGCTGGTAGGCTATAGGTCACCGTATTATTAAATTAAATATATTCTGCAGAATATCCGTATATGGACACCATTGGCCAGTTCGCGATGTGCTCCCTTCCTTTTAAAAAGCCCAAATTCATATGACAACGTAAGCAAATATTCTAGATATTTAGATGTCGCCACCAGAAAGTCTTGTCCTTTATTTTTTCATGCACTATAACCGAAACCACAAAAGTTTTAGATAAACTGGGCTAAATATTAAGCGTTACAGATTAACCTTTCAATTTTGTGGTCGTTTTTGTTATGTTATCAACGGTAGTTTTCGTCTTGGATACACTAATAGACAGCAGTCAGTGTCATACAGATTTTGCCCATTAACTTTCCGACGGTCGTCTAAATTAGGCGATTCAATAGCGCCCTCTCATGACTCAAATTTCAACCGTAGGGTCATTTGTATTGAGGAAAGCCTGACACAATTGCCTTGGACTAATTTGAAACTGTTTTTCATAAGTCTTTTTGGTTGACTACTGAGCCCCGCAGGTGACACTGAATTAGGTTTTTTTTTAATTTTCTATTTTTATTCGTGCCACAAGATATAAATCGTCCGCACGAATTAATGCAAATAGTACGCAAGAGCTATAAATCGTGGGCACGGTTTAATCCAGACTACACAGGTTTAAAGACATAAAACCGTAATTTTACATGCTTGCCGAGTGTCTCCAGAAGCGTCTGTGCTGGGCACAATCACTTGTGTAACACCTGCTGGTATTTACTTTAAGTAGCTAATATACAAGAACTTGTACATTTAGTAAAATATACTTGACAACCAAGTATAAACATATGTATTCTTGAGGAGTATGCTTTCTGTAGGTATTCACCAGCAGTTTTGTACATTCATTTAAATGTCTTGCATGAGGTAATTTGAGGTATTTGACACTTTGATGTGACACAAAGTTTGCATGACATTGTAAGACGGTAAGATTAATAAACACAGGGCCTACATTTACAGACTGTCACTAGCCCACAGCTGTAAATAACAACTGTGTTCTATGTTCCTTGTTTATGTTCATTATGATGCCGCTAAGTGTTTTAAATTCTACCTCTGAATGAGACATAATGCGCTGTTGTCCCGACTTTACATTTCAGCGCTCTTGTCCTCTCTCCAGTACTTAGATGTCAGCCAGCAAGTATTTGGAGTGTTTAGTGGGTCGGACTTTGGAGGGAGAGGGTGGAATGTTTTTTTTTTTTTTCCCAAAATCCAGCACTCTCTAGCTCCATTTTTCCAAACTAACACACTGCACCTTTAAGCGATATATGACACCATATCATAGAAAGTGGAGGGTCCCAAGTTTTCAAAGCACCACCATACCATTGAGACGCTATGTTAGGGGGAGGCATCAGGATAAAAGTGATACATTCACCTGCACGGGCAATAGATAGGAATAGACTGTAATTTGACTAGGTGTACCACAGTTGGACCCCAGCCAACATTTTCTGTAAAGCTTATTTGATATCTGTGATGTCATATCATGTACTGACGGGTTGTACATTTTCCAAATACCCCATGCTAGGAGGATACTATGTCTAGTGGAAGCAGTAAAGCATGACATAGGTCATGCATTCATTTGTACTTGCAGAAAATACTAATGGGTCCCAGGTTTTCAAAATACCTCCATATTGATGCTTCATACAGAGAAGGCAAGAGACCATCATAAACTGGATGCATTTATTAAGCATTAGGGACTTAATCAACCAAATTTTTCTTCTATACAATTGTTTAAAGCCAGCCAAAAACGTCATTTTTGATTACTATTTGATATAACAATACAAAAACACAAGTGATCACTTGTGATCTTGTGTAGTCAGAATTCAGTTCTTCCAGCAAAATATGGCCAACTGCAGTTTCACTGGATAATTACGGCAGCAGATTCAAGCGGGATGGGCTAGAGCGTTTCATAAGGCCAAACCCTCTAGACTCCTGTAAACTACCGAATGCACGTTCACCATTTATAATTTAGTCAACAGCATAATTCAAATGTATTTGTCCTAGAGTACCGAAAATAATCACTTTTGAAACCATAATTGGCAAATATACACAATGTAAATGAGATATGAATAATGAGACTTACCCAGTTTGTTTTTAAATACATTTTAAAACGATTTAATGAGAACAAAAAAGTTAAAAACACTTAGAATTCCACTCGATTTTAGAACATTCGTTTGGACTTTGAAACACATTTACATGCTTCAGAGAAGAAAAACAAAAATAAGGAACATTGATTTACATGGTGACGCATTTGAAACGGAGCAAAAATAAAACCGAAAAACAATTTTCAGATTCACAATTTTCTCTCGTCACCCGAAACGGCAGAATGTGAAACTGTAAAAGAAATGGGGAAAGAAAAAAGAAAAATCCTACTGTTACAGCCTCCTCTAGTTTAGCCATTGAATTTATGTGCACGTTGATTCAATATATATCAACAGGCACTAGTCATGAGTAATGCAGAGACAGAAGAGAGAGATGCTCGGAGGGCAAAGATTGACTTGGCACCAGACGAGTGTGTGGTGAGCGACACAGACACGGCTACACCGGGCTAGCGGAAAAAGAAAAAGGGCGTTCCAAAAATATACTCAAACTAAAAATAAAGCACGTACACACTTCCCTTACACGGACACGTTATGCAACACGTGACATGTCAATGTGACATTTTTCCAGACTCGCAGCATCATTATCATTTTAAAAGAATTATTATTATTATTACATTATTATTTTTAATTCCACAGGAGGCCTAGACAGCAGGAAATGAGACGGGCAAAGAGACGAGCGGGACACACACAGCGTTTAGGAGGCCAGCTTTTCCTGTTACAGACGATCGATAGCTGGATGAAAGAAGCAGCACTTCCGGTATTTGTAACTGTTTATATTTACAAGTCACTCGATCTACTTGGTTTTAATTTTGGATTCGCCCGCGCACGCGCCCGTGCGCTCGACCCAGCGGCGCGTATCCGCAGAGGCCTAGACGCAGCCCCACCCCCGCCCCCGCCCCCCTCCATTGTGCCTCGCTGGCTCCGCCGCACCGCCAAAACATGTCCCGTCCCAGGCTGGCAGTGGGAGCCACTCCTCACCCTCAATGAACCCACGCTTAAAAAGTTATGAAGCCCTCTCCAGCACTTCATCCACTGGTATTAAAGATTCTGCCAAACGCTTCGGCTAATTCACAGTAGAGATATGCGTAACTCCGCCTCCTGACCTGACCTCTGCGCATATTAAGGTGTGTTCTGTCCGCGTCGCCAGGTCTTTGGCTTTGCGTAACGACAAAATGAGAGCAAAATTGCGACCGTCACTTCCATCTTTTCCTAAAGGCTGCCCCTATTCAGACCAGGTCGAGAGAGGTTGCCAGGAACGCTCGTGCTCAAGAAATGGGTCCCGAAAAAAATAAATTGAAGGCCCAATTAATGTCAAATTTTACATAATTAACACTGACTATCCAGTAATTGACTTTCCTTAAATAAAACCCATTCGTTTCCAGGTTGTGACAGACATGCTCTCCTCATTCTGCTCTGAGCAGCAGTGCATTTTAAATCTATACTGTGTATTAAAATAAATTAATAGTAACACACCTGACTAAATGACTAAATTAAGATACAAATACATGTTACTCCGATATTAATGTACTCTCTCATCAGATTACTGTAAAACAGAATGTATTTGTGACTAGCACAGAACCATAAATCAGAGGATGGACTGAATGCAATGTATATACCAGTTAGCCAGGTTATTTAAAATGTAACAATGTAGGATTATCAATAAAGGATAAGCAGATTACATCAGACAAGTTAATAAGCACTGACAGTTTAGTTCAAAATATTTGAAACTTCCTAAAGAAATTTCAGGGGAAGCAACAAAGAAGGGGAAAAGACAAAAAAAAAAAAATACAACCTATTCAAAACGATTTCTGGAAAAAAAAAAAAAAGAAGAAAAAAAAAACAAGACATGGCACGTAAAACTTTGAAAATCATTTCAAATGTAAAGACAAAAAGTAAGCAATTATCAAGTTCATCATTTTCAACATCTGTCCTTTCGAACACAGGCAGACTAAACATGGTAAAACCAGACTCCTGAAACAAAGAAGTTTGCATATCGTCATTTGTGAAAACTCAGCCAGTCATCCAGTCTCACAGGCACAGACACGCGTACGCAGACACACAAGTTCAGGGACTGCACCAACTCTTAACTGCTACCGGCCCGTCATTTAAAGACCACAAAGGCTCTGAAGCCAATGCCTGCCTAAGCATTTTTGTGGCATTTGAATGTCTTCGGGGTATGCAAACACAGACCAAAATTTCTTCAGAATTCCTCAACTTCCTTTCCAAATGCCAATCGCACTCTCATTCGGTCCACTCAAAAGCTTTCCAGAACGGTCCACACACCTTTCTCACACACCTAGACCCACAACTACTAAAATAGCCCCTCATTCCTGGAGCAATTTTTTGGTTTGGAGGTAACATTACCTTTCAGACACATTTTATTCCGCACTTTCCAAATGCATAAATATAACAGTCTGGGTTTGAATTAAATAAGTGCTTTAAAAACATTTTCCCCAGGGAAACTGAATGATTAAACTAAGGAATTAACATTTCCCCTGCATTCTAACCACTAATAATGCATCTCATCCAATACTGGACTCAGCAAAAACCTTTATTTCTCACTATAAAATAAGTTCACAGAACAATGTTTGGGTTAGAAAGGTCTAATGCAAATGCTAAGGCTGACTGATCCATTTTTTTTTTATGCAAGCAACACCATTAGACATGCGCAGAGACCGTTTGTAAATCCAAGACACCTATACAGGAAAGCAATAGATGCAACTTATCAACTTTACAAACCAGGCTTATAAATATTCCATTTCAAAGGAACTACCGTTACAGCCCCCAGGCCAAATATTCTTCCTGTTTTGGGAGGATTTAAAAGAGGTATTGCTTGTACACAAACTAACACTGTGGGGAGGCAAAGAAATGATTTCAGTCATTAAAAATCTTTTATCACTAACTGTGCAAACATAGCTGGTTGTCTACAGCAATTTGATCAATGAGAAAGCCATGATAGATTAATACAAACAAAAATCTCAGCAATATGCAATAACGCAGACAGCTAAAAGCAGTATAAAGATCTACGGTCAGGAACGGGTCCGGTTCTCTTTGATTTTTCTACTGCAGCCAAGGTGCTCCCAGCACACGAGGAGCCCGAGACCGATCTGACCCAAGAGAGAGGAGCACTCTCTAGCACAATAAAAATTCTGAAATGGATTCAGCGTGGTTGAGAACAATAACTACAACTTTCCTAGCCCAGATAACAGTAAATGAGTTCGTTTCTCAGTTCAGAAATCCACCATTTCTTTTGAATATGATTACAGGAGACAAGTAATACTTATGTCCAAGTCCCACAAATTAGTATGCGACATATCAGGAAGCAGTAGTATCTTGAAACAGAAGAATTTTGATTTAATAATAACAATAATAATAAACAAATATAAAATGGAACAGGACAGAAAAAGCAGGCCCTTCTCTGGCACATGCTGAGACAGATGCAGTCCGCACAGAGAGAACATTTTTGTAATGCCTTCCCCCATTATCTCCCCAATTTGGAATGCCGCGTTGCGATCTCGGCAGCCGATGTGGGAGAGAGCAGACGAACGCGCACTCTCTTCTCCCAGGCACGTCACGTGACATCACCAGCTGCTGCTTTTCACGCTGCAGCCCACAAGCCGCGCCTGCGCAGACATGAGTCGGAGGAAGACACTTCACGTGCAGCTTTAGCAAGCAGACCGCAGGCACCTGAATCAGCAGCAGGCGTTCTCTAGATAGTGTTGAGATGTGGAGCCCACCTATGAGCACTAGAACGATAGTGGTGGCTCAGACACCGGAGCTGTCAATAACAAGTTTAACATCAACTTAAACTGAAATTTTAAGAGTGGCGTCTTGGAGGGACCAATGTAGTGCCATTTCTATTGCGCTGATGGCGGCTGTGGTGGGGGTGGGGGGGGGGGGCATTTCTGTAAGACTTGGACTTTCTGACTGCAGGGAATGTGAACCACTTGCTTTCCACCTGCATTTCGAAATGGGAGCAGCAACAGAGCGAAACATGAACACTGCTGAAAACTTAGAGAGACTGGGGGGGGGGGGGGGGGGAACAGCTGCAGCATTAATCCAACTATTGCATTAGCCCTAAACTGACTTAAGCCTCAGCTCACACAGATGCCCTTCGCTGACAACAAAAAAGTCAAGTACGATGCTAACAGGTTCAGACAATTGAAAGCAGTGCAACATGTGCTTATCTGTGGGAAGAGCCAATACCTTGATAACATACGCAACTCAATGCTAAAAGTAGTTTCAAACTGAACCATTTAACTGTAAAATTCCCCCACACCAATTAAATGTGCCCAATGAGAGAAAAAAAAAAAAAAACGAAAAAACTTTTCATTTTTCATTTGGCAATTAAACTTTGCGTTGGTCTATTTTCTAAGGTCATGGCTTTCCTAATTCTACCTGAGTAAATTTTTTTTTTTTCTAATCTTAAACCAGCCCAAAGCCTTTAACGGGGTTAGTATTTCATATACGTTATATTTATATATAGTTGTACTCGTTAACAAAAAAAAAAAAGTTTACATAAAGTGCAAAAACTCTTACGACCAAATGAGTCATGATGGGGATATGAAATTCACAATCTAAAAATAGAAGTGGAGACAGGCACGGCCCTGAAAACTGAAACCGAAACAGTCTGGGAGACAGCAGGATGAATGACGCACCAAACCCACCGCTTGGGGAACAACTCTCAGCAGACTGCGCACACTTCCGTCACGCGTACCCATCGCTGTGCTCCACATAAGGCTCCAGAGAGCTTTCCCCACACAGGCTTCAGTTCAGAAAACGTGGGTGTTATAAACCCAACCCCTTCGTGGGGCTGGCACGGCGTCTTCCCGATTTGTGTTGCAAATATATTCTGCAGGAACCTCGTCTGCTCGGCTACGCACACCGATCAAATGGGTCTGGGCTCATCCCGGACCCGTCTACACCAGTTCTCACTGCCTACATTGTGCAAAAACTCATTCTTAAAACTAATTTTAAAAAAGGATCAAGGACTAATTAATCAATGCAGGATCAAGCTCTTCAGCAGAATTAGTCAAGGGAAATGGTGCAAAACATTGAGATGAAATGAGCCAATTATCCAATGCAAACTTGGGAGACACACCCATGTGCACCAAGATGAAAAGTTACTTTTAACACTTTAGCAACAAAATTTAAGAAACTTGTGTTTCTCAAGCCTTATAGAACGAAGAAATAGTAAAAGATGAAATACAGAAAGCTTTTGTCCTGTCAACCACACACTACCGCACACAGTTCAGGAGACCTCCACAGTCAATCCGGAAATGGAATTCCAATTAGACATGCTTTGAAATGACTGTTACATGAATATTTGTTTTGAGTTTTTGCGGTAAACACAGACCTTCAAACGAACTAAGGTTTTCAAGGGCTTAATTACCTAATAATCAAACAAAACAAAAAAAAAAAAGGTATACATATCAACAGCATTTGCTCCATTTGAATTGTGAAACAGGTCAATTAAGCTGTAAGATGCCCAGGTGGGATTAGAAGATTGCTTCCTCTGCGGTCGAACGTTCCTCTTTCCATCATTCTGGTAATCCATTGCAATGGTGCGCCTTTAGTCGATAAGCCATGAAAGAAAACAAAGTGTCACCAGCTAAAGCTATCCAGTGAGGTCCTTTCTGTCCTGGACAATCTTCTTTCCAAAATATATTTAAGACAACTGTTTTCCCTGTCACTTTCATCATCTACGTAATATTTATAACTCTAGTTTACCTGCAGCAAGACAGGACATCAAATACCTCCTGCCATTTAACTGTTTTGCTTTTTGCTATTAATATCAAGGCATTCTTTCTAAAAGTACATGTCATTTAATTTGTTTTCATTATGAATTCAGACAAGCGCATATATTATTGCATATGTATACACAAGAATACATATACATATATAGACATATTAAACCGATTTGAATTCATAAAGAAACAAAATGACCGAGGCAACCCATTTACGAACAGAGTTGTCTGTCCTCTCTTGACACCAGCAAAACACATTTTAAGGAGGTGCGGCCAACTCTACCCTCGCAAAGGTCGGCGTGGCGAGCTGTGAGCCGTCACAGCGGGAAGTGTCCACGGTTTCCACAGTGTCTGTGATCGCGACCGCTTACGAACAAAGTCTTTGAGCTCAGGCATATTCTGCACCGCGTTCCAGGTGCCGTCTGCACTGTTCTCCAGCAACTCCCCACTGACTCCAGTGCTCAACTTTGCATAAAGGCGTGTTCCACTTCTTCAACACCACCCCCCCCCCCCCCCCAACCCACCCCCCCCTTTTGCTCCTCTGCATTTCACTGCTCAGAACTTCACCTTTTTGTAGTCTTTTGTGGGATACTCCTTTCTTAGTTCCACTACAGAAGTGAGGGTTGCGATTAATTTGAATATTTACTTTGAAAAGGAGCACATGTAGCATTCAGAGCAAGTCCAACTGCAGCTCCCCCTCAACCTCACTGGTCAGGCCTGTCCTTGGTCTCGTCATAAATGATTACTCTTTTTGGATCTGCGGGAGAAAAACAAGAGAGAGCGGGTTCAGTTAAGGCGTGTGGAAGCAGCAAACAAACGTCAGATGATACAAAGCGCTTAAAATAAAAGTTTTCAGTTGTGGACTATGGCATGGAATAATTTGAGGGTTTTTATCAAAACTCCTTGCAAATATTCTTGCTGCAACATACTAGATCAGTTTGTAAAGTTTATTTTGGTGTACAGCAATGTACAGCAAGCAGAAATACAACAACTTTCCCAATGGTATCTGGCCCAAAAAATGTGATTGCTGACACCCAAACACGTTCTGTTGTGCTAAAACACAAAACCACCATGCCCTATTACATCACACAATTTTATACCAATTAAGAAACAACCTACCTTGTTTTTGCAAATTCAAAATATATTCAATTTCTGTTAAAACAAAGAAGGAACAGAAATTAGGTCACACAAATAGGAACACGACTCAGTGTTGCACTGGTCAACCCTAGTTTCTTTCTTTTCCCAAGATAAAATAGAATTGCTGTTTTGGGATATGGGGAATTTCCTAAACAAATCATAACCTTCATAGTTCACTGATAAATAAGGAGATGAGTAACAATGAACAGGTACAACAACTGTCACAAAACCTGTGGATTTCCAGGCAATTTAAACATGACTAATCAGTGATAAAATTCCAGTATTACGCAATACAAATACCACCAGGTGCTCAAGTCTTGAGTACAATTTCAACCATTTTTAAGCTAACATGACAAAAGCAAGAACAATACTTTACGGACCTGATCACGATGTAGTTATTCAAAATGCTCATTTTCCTAATCAAAAGTCAGCTTATGTCAGTGCAGGACATCAACACCTTTGTTTCAAGAAATTCTGACGGGTGCCATAGGGAGAATTACCTTTAGTGTGATAAACTACAGCAGCTTTTAGATCGAACGACCCCCAGCTACACCTTCTGTCAAAGCCCTTGGCCTGGCTCTGCTCTTTGACCAGAGCCAACGCAGAGTCAGTCTGGGAGGCCTGAGGTGGGTCAGCACTGGGGTCTTTAGAAGAAGCGAACACGATTGCACCGAGACTCCCGATCTCGCCTTTGAGCGCGTCCAGTCCCAGAGGGTGGGTCTGCGTCCCACCCCCACTGACAGGCACTGCAGGGGGGCAGGCTTTCAAAACACTGCTAACGGGTAGGGGGCTAGTCCGTTTGTCCGCCGCGTGAGCCGCCGGTGGGAAGGGAGGGCGGTCCCACGTGGGCGGGGACAAACTGGAGTCCTGTGCGGCCGTGGCAACGGGGCACCTCCCCTGAAACGTCACCTCCGCTGCGCTGCCCTCCTTACTCTCCGGCCCAGCGTTGGGCTCATTGATGAAGGACAGCCCCCACTGGTTCCGGAAGATGTCCCCCAAGGCTTTCTGATTTGTCTGAGCAGGAGGCGTGTCCACTTGGCGGGCACTGGGGAGCGCAGGTTGCATATTAGTCGGGGTAAGAGGGTAAACAAAAAGGCTAGACTTTCTCGGTTCGCCAGTGGCTGCCACAGGGGTTGTCGTAGTGCTACTGTCATTGTCAGGAGAGGATGCTACATCGTCGCCCCCTGAGAGAGGAGAGGCCAGCGGTACAGTACTAGCAGCAGTGGTTAAGAGTGGCCCCACTTGGAGGCAGCCATTCCCCTCTCCGGAAATGGGGCCGTTCGTAAAGCTAGCTGAAGTGATGGTTTTCAAAGCGGACATGGGAACCAGCGAGAGCCGTCCGGGCTCCTGAGGTGGGAGGGCGTCGCCCCCGCCGGCCTGGGCTGCCTTGTTGAGGTTCTCCTTGACTTTACTTGCATAACTGATCTTGGGTGAAATTTTAGCACTACTGTTGTCCACGGGGAAAACGGGAGGGGGCTTGAACAAAGTCCACGAGTCCTCTTTCGCGCTCGCCGGGGCGACGAGCCTGGCTTTGCCGGGCCTGTCCTCGAACTTTTTCCCCGGGGCGCCGGCGGCCTTGCCCACCGAGTTTTTGCGCTGCGGCTCCCCCGCCCGCGCGGCTCCGGCTCCGGCCTCGGCCTTGGCGCCGGGCCTGCCGCCGTCCGGACGGGGGGGGCCGGGCGGTTTCTCGGGCTCCGGGCTCGGGGGTCCCGCGTCCGGCCTGGCGGGAGCTGCGCTGCCCTGCTGCATGGTCTCCTCCTCCTCCTCCTGCGGCGCGCTCACGTTCTCCGCGCCCCTGAGGCCGCCGCGTCCCGCCCTGCGTCTCCCGGGAGTGGTGTAGCCGTTCTCGGAGCCGCCGCCGTCATCGTCGAGCGCCGGCTCGCAGGGGTAACCATTGGCGACGCGGCCGGCGCCGAGAGACACGACCCCGTTCGGGAGGGAAAGGGAATCCTTCTTGTCCAGCAATGACTTGCCCTCGTGGGGTGAGCAATCTAAGGGTTTGTCATTCTCGCTGTCCATACTCTTCGTGCATTTACAGCTGCCTCGGCTCCCCGCTGCTGACAGAGTGCTAAAGGCCTTTCCTGGCTTCTTCACTCTCGAGTTAGCAGCGGCTACTCGCAGTGGTCTGCTGCCATTGCGGCTCACGGGATAAAGGGTGCGGGCTGGATCGTTCGCAGAGAGCGTTTTCTCTCCCTCCGTGCTGCTGCCGTTTATTCTTCCATCGCCTGGGAAAGACACGAGCAGAAGTTATTTGAAATGCCACGGGCTGCAGCAAGGCCACAAAGTTCCACCGAGCTGAGCCTTGTGGCTGGCCCTTTCTGCGGAGGACGTGGCGGCTTCCACAAGATAGCGTGGCGCTAGGCTGAATGTTTAGACTGCATGTGTCAGGTGGCGGAAGGCCAGACCCACAGTCACTGTCATATCTGATTTCTCGCATACCTGCCTTTTTGGAAGCCAATTACTCAGGACACTTGCCCTTTTTTAGTCGCCGCAAACATTTATCGTACTTGCGGTTTACACTGGTGTTGGTTTGAGAAACGACCCAGCTAGGGATCCCGCGTAAAATAAATCCGCTATATAATAAATATGGTGATGGCAGCCAAGGCTAAAGTCAGGAATAAAGTACACTGTAAATTTCTCCACAGTGAAATGTTACACCCTGTTCCCAGAACTAAGAGATGAAAGGCAGCTAATGTTCAGAAAGTTGACTGGCACAACACAAATTAATCAATGATTAGCTTTCCAGTCACTTCTCAGCTTCAAAACAGGCAGTGTAAAAAAGGGCAACATACAGTATAGGTGTACACAGACTGCCCAGCGATTGCTGTGCAGTTTACTGCAACTAAGGTCAAATAATTTGATCAAAACAAAGTTTTTATACATTCCTGTGCATTTTAAACTTTTCCAAGAGAGTCCTGAATTGAAAATCATGCCTAACTTGCACCTAAGAACACTGGATGGATGGTAAGAAAGGTCTGCTGCATGTCATATCTTACATCCCTTTTTGACAGGGAGGGTTCAAACATATACCAATACCTGGTACCCACCAGAACCTAACACATTACAAATTCTTTGGTTCAAAAATGCCAATATTTTAAGATCCAAATTCACCAGTTACTCTGCAGGCACTTGTGTGATTGACAGTTACAAAAAAAAAAAAAAAATCAAATGCATTACTTCCTTTGCAACACCGTAGGCTAAAACCTCAATTTGTTCTTGTGACATTATTGAATACCAAGTGAGAAATGCTAGCAAACTAAATGTAGTCTAAACATCCATCACACACTACTGCAATACAACTATTAGTTTAACTAATAAAAAAACTGCCAACTCCAACAATGTATGAAACATTTCAATGTCATATTCCACTCGGACAATAAATAAAAAAACAATTCTAATCTGATAGTCCTACTTTGAAATACCAGCTTCATGGGCAAGGAGATCCCTAAGTGCCGGCTGTCAGCTAAACGGCCGACTGCTTTTACACATATTTAAGGTGCGCTAATCAATTTAATAAAAAAAATGTAATCGTAACAATTTGTCTCCCTGGCTACTTTTCTCACCTGCCTGACTACTCACAAATTTGGGGAAACCTCTTGATGAGTCCCCCTCACTCTTCTTTCATTTGAAAACAAATCAATAGCACCGCAGTACATACCTTAATTCAACGTTTAGTGGCTAAGAATGTGCAAACTGGATGTTCTGGATTTTTTTTTGCTCTACACAATGAGAAAAGTGCTAGGGGGGTACAGAAGCTAAGTCCGTAGGCAAGTAATACAGTCCGTGTATATTAACCTCCTTTTCTACTGGCCCCACTCATTCTGCCTTGCTTCAAGTCCCTGCAAGCTCAGCGATTTTCATAAGAGGCATATTGTGTGTTTTTGGGCAATACATACTACACGATATTTGGAACAACTTGTGAAAGTACAGGTTTAGCTACTTAAAATAATCCAGGTCATTTTGTAAAGACAAGCGGAGTCACGTAGTAGTAGCTAGTCAGCAATTATCTTACAGCCTACATTACCCCTGTGTAAATGAGCTGGACCTTCCGTCGTATTTGGGTAGAAGCTTGCCTGTGAGCTAGTTAGTCCACCTTCTCATTATCTTTTGTGTTTTTTATTTGGTTTTAAGTCAGGAACCCTTTTATTAAGGGTTCCTGACTTAACTACAGCTAGCTAGCCCCATGCCGCTACTGCAAGAATTAGACGAGTTCGCTAACGTTTAGCAATTGCACAACTGATAGCTAACACTGGATGTGTTCATATGATTGACTGAAAAACCTTGTACAGACAGGCTTTTGGTTATCTAGTCTAGCTAACGTTAACTACTTAATGTTAAGAGTAGTGTGTTCGAAGCTTAATTATGTGACCAGCCGATTAGCCAAATATCCATTACTTTCATGTTAATGGTAGCCATCTACCACTAGTCAACGAACGTTTATCACGCATCGTGCAGCTAGTCTATAAATTAACTAGAGTAATGCTAGCTAAATGGTGGATTAAGATATTTCACTACGTCCAACTGACATTGACGTTGCTCCACTTTCAACTGCACGGTTCACATTAAGATAACGACGGGCAACATTTAACGTTATGTTAGTTTGGTTAACGTTAGCTTTCGTGGCCACGCCGGTATAAATTTTACACTACATAAAAATTTAGTGCACGATACTCCCAGAACAGTTAGCTTAACAACATTTGTTCTACCATCGCTTGGGAAATGCTTATTGTATTTGTAATCGGGCGGTCCGAAGACAAATCGGACATTTGAGCGCAACAGGCCCAACAGTACAAATCACAAATGTAGCCAACGGTAGTAGACTAAGCGTCAAGTAGCTTCCTAGCTAGCCACATTCTCAATAGCTCTAACGTTACTCCAACTGTATTAGTCTAAGTGTACACAATACCTCTGGTAAAAATGTCACTTGAAGTGCATTTTCTGTGCCACGGACACACTGGTACAGTTTAGACTTAGCAAATTCCATAGCCGGGTAGCTAGCCAGTAGCTGTGTTTTGTCTATAAAAAAAATACACATCCAACATGGCGGACAGGAAATAGAACCTGACCAGCGACGAACATTCCAGCGGAGCCGGTGTGTTGCTGGAGAGTCGAGCATACACGACTTAATATTGATACATTAATACAATAAAACCCTTATTTTAAGTCGACATAGACAATAAACGATCGAAAAACATATTTACATTGCAGACAGTCCGGCCAGGCGCTGTTAAACCATCATCAAGGAGGAGTCTGAAATGTGAGCAGGAATGATGGTGAAACCGGTGTACAAGGTCAATCTCCATTTAGCCAGTCACTTCTACTAGCTAACTAGTTTACCAAATAACAAACTGTAATGTTAACTAATGCTTTGTGGAAATTAGAAATCTGTTTTACATTGCTGCTGGGAGGCATAGTTTGCCCAGAGGCCAGCAAACTTCCACTCAAATGATTTCCCTTCGGCTCGTCCCTCCACTACTGTTGTCATCTAGCTAGCTAACAAACTAGCTAAAGTCATAGCTAGCTGGCTAACGTGAACTAGCTCGATTGCTGAACATCCGACCTGTTTTCTTCGTCTGCGTTTCCTGGTGCTGGTACTGGCACTGACTTTGATCATTTTTCAGCGATATTTTTGGTCGATTTTGGCTCTTCTCTTCTCCATGATGACAGCGTTTCTCGTGCGCCTGTTCACGGGGCCTTTCTTCCATTGAGGAGCTACAAGCTACAAGTCTTTCTCCGGCTTCCACCAGCATGCACTGTAGCTTTCAGAGCAAGTTGTGTAGAGACTGCCTTACTGCCCAATCAACAGCTGCGATTAGCGGAAGCCGCCCCCCCCCAAGCCGAAGTTCCGTCGCCTGAAAGCAAAGAATGTATGTATGGAAAGCCTTCTGAGCTTTCATTGACTTGTTTTTGATATCAATAATTACATTTTTGCTATAATTCAAATTCTTGATATCAGTAATTCGTTAACTAGTTAAAACGTGTTTTTATATCAAGAATTACTTTTGAACGAGTTATAATTGAAATTCTTGATATCAGGAATTGAATTTTAACTAGTTATAATTCAAGCGTCTTTCCCGTTCATTTCAATGGGACTTTTCATTTTTGATATCAAAATAGGAATTCTTCGTATCAACAATTGAATTGTATTTGGAAACAAAGAATTTAGCAAGTGCAGAAGGGCGTTTAAATCGCATATCGGTTGTGGACATTAATTCTTCTTTGCAGAACACATACCAAAATTTAGTTCAGATTAAGGCTGGGATGCAAAGGACATAGCCTAAGCCTCATCACATTTGACATATTGAACATTCTCCTCGCGTGACATGACATTTTCTTATTATTCATAATTTCATAGACAGATAACAAATTCAGAGTATTCTGTCGGCGAGAATTTTTTTGGCTGGACCGCAGCGGGGCCAGCCCTACACACGCGAATGTCTGTGACTGAGTGAATGAGTGACTGAGTGATGAAGTTACACCATTGGTCGGCCGGATGAAGTGTGTTAGGTCCAGCCATATACTAGGTTTTGACCTGGTCTTATTTTTTTTCTGGCGACAAAACGTGACATTCCTAGTTAGGCAATAGGCAATTATTTATAAAACATACTCACTGCAGGTTTATTCTATGTCCCCTGCTTCTTGAATTTTACAATGCATCTCATTAACGCTATGACAGCTGATATATTGTATAACAAATGACCCAGGAACACTTTAAGCCTTTAAATTTTAAACTCTATGCACACATTTAAACTCTTAAACATATTGGAACACAGAAGAATAGTACTTATATCACTTGTGTTCTTTGTCGTTTGAATAAAAGCCACATTTAAAGAAATAAGAAATATTTTATTTGTTGACTGTGACTAAGCACAACTCTTTATATGACGAATAAGATTTAAGAAAGGCAGACAATAATTAATGAAAAAAAGTCCTGACGTAATTCCTTAGTACAATTCATACCTGTCTTGTTTAATCAAAACCATAAATTTAACAAATAACTATAGCCTATTTTTAAATTTTACTTGTCATAGCATGGCTAAGCTCATAGCTTGCTGATTACAGAGAACTTCCCATGATTCCATTAACAATGGAGCAACTTTAATTTGACAAAATTGTATCAGACTGGCCAACAGATCTAATTTAGCATTAATGAATTTGTTGTAAAGTGAGATAATGTAGTTGTCAAATTACGCCATCAAGTGGCGCTAGTTATTTTTGCCTCCCATTGTTTTCTATTAGAAGGGCAAGACGCAAGCGCAACTCCGAGAGCATGCAGCCTGTTTTCATGTTCAGCTCTGCATTGAAAACGTAATTATAGGCTAAAGGTATAATAATAGATCCAATCATAAACTCCGCAATTTATTGCACATTGTTCCACTCTCCTGTGGTTATCATAGAATAATTATTCTGTGTTTTTCCCTTTTGGTGCTTGGTCCTTTCAGAAAGTAACGCACATGTTGCTCCGCCTTCACTGACACATATAAACGAAGCTCATTAACATCACAACTAGTTGAAATTCAATTAACTACTTCAAATGTAATTCTTGATATGAACATTCTTATTTTAAAAAGTAAAAATGTAATTTTTGATAATCAAGAATTAAAATCATTACTAGTTAAAATGTAATTGTGATATCAAGAATTTGAATTATAGCTAGTTAAAATTGAATTCTAAATAAAATCTTAAATGGCTTGCCATAGTAACAGCTCCTATGCAAGGACTATAACACCTTCAGCAGTCCATAAAAATAATGAATTGTATTTGTAAAAATAATTGTTTTGGTGCCTCTCTCTACAATGTCAGTGAAATGGAGAATAACATTTACTCTTTGATAAAATAATCATAGACAAAATAATCACTGAAGTGACACGGATGTTGAAATACTTTCTTTAGTTTGATTATTACCCCATGTCTTTCATTTGCCAAAGAAAAGCAACATTGACTTGGCACTGTTAAATATACAATAGCCTACACATAGCTGTTTGTGTTATTTCTTTTCCTAATAGCTTAGCATATATATATATATGAAACCCTGAAAGTTAACTGTCCTTTTGAGAGGTGATATGTAGTATTGAAAATCTGCCACTAGAGGGAACCCCAGGGGTTATGTACCATGTACAATATCCTGAGCCATTAATGGTTTCAGAGGTTCAGTACTAATTTCAATTAATAAATTAAATAAATACTTTTAAAGGAAAACATCTTTCAACTCAGAGTCACAACCAACTAGTATTACAGCTACTTATCTTACATGTGATCAAGTCAATGCTGTAAGGAAATATTCAAAACTTTATATGGTGACTTTTGAGTGCTTCTTTAACAGACACTGAGTAATCTCAACCAAGGATAAAACAGTTATCTGATTGCCTTTTGCATTATTATGTAATTTAATCGTAGCCAAACAGTTGAATACCCCTTCAGGGTTTGATGACATTTATTTTTGTCTTGGGCACAAATAATCCCACGCTGTCAGTACAGAGCCAGATACACACTGATTAAATTAAAACACTTTACATACCAGCTAGATAAAAATAGTTCAGTCAGGACAACTCGCATAGTTAGATTAAATATTTTAATGAATATGTAAGTACATTTTTTTGGGTTTGCCGCTGAATGAACTTCGCTTCAGGGAGCACAGTGAGAAATTCCAGAACCCCCCCCCCCCAGTACCTAGAAGCAGATCCAAGCGACTGGTTGTGGCTGGGGTGATGCAGGCTGAGTGCAATTTTGTGCCATAGCAACCAAAGAGTGCAAAAGCAGCGCAAGCAATCGGCAGCACTGGAGAGAGGTCTGACCGCTGGTTAAAAAAAGGCATTCCATTGGTGACGTGCACATGTGACTATATGGTTATGAGAAAATGTGTTGTGTGCATGTGACTGCTTGATTATGGAAACACGGGAGTATGTGATTGCTGAGGTCGTCCATTGCTTGGCTGCAGCGAGAGTTTCCTGACCGAACTTGCTTTGCACATTTTTTGCTGTGCAGGATGTAGAATATATATTTAGCACGTCAAACATAATAAATGAAGCTTTCCTGGTTCCTTCAGTGCTTCGGTGCATAGGAGCCTCTGAATCAGTGATCAGTCAATGAGAAGGGCATTCGGTTATTCACATGTGAAGTGTTGAGGCAGTCCTAACCAGACGACAATTTCAGCAAATGACCCGGCTGGGAACACCAGCTATGGCCAGCCATGTTCCCACGGTGTGTGGTGAAGGCTGAAGGAGGGTGAGGACCCTCAGTCAGGAGTGACCATAACATGAGGAAGTGTCAATTATCATTGACAGCTGTCAGAGTGATGAGCTGCCTGTGCACTGGAGACAGATTACCACCCACAAGAAATAACAAGTGCAGTGTGTGTGTGTGTGTGTGTGTATTCAGTCCTCTCATATGTATGACAGTTCATTGGGCTTTGAATTGGTCACTTACTTGCTAGTGACTTGTATGCTTTGCCTCACTCTCAGCTGGCTACTGAAATGCTACGCAACTTTGAACAGCTGCATGGCTGCGTACAATGTATATATTTTTAACCAATCTGTTATTTTTGAAATGTACTGAATATGCACACACTGCACCACATCTTTTCTGTATTTTTGATTGGAAAACAAACAAAAAATCTCAATGAAGGCATATTGAAAAACATTCCATTTTTTTCCCCACTTATAATGTAGCTGCCATGTTTTGATAAAGTTTTGACGTGCAGCAGAAGTGATCACTGCATCCAGGCTTTCATATGTACCATGACAATCTTTGGACAAAATGGAAGCGTGCATAATCATGAACTATGAGAAACTGAAATGTGAGTGAAATGAGCAGTGAAACAGTGCTTTCTTAACTGAGTAGGATTTCAGATTATTCTTTAAATTGTGTTAAAAACACACATTGATTTGGCTTCAAATCAATTGACAAGACAAATTGCCCTGTTCAGTTTCCTGGTTGTCTAACTAATTACTATTTACAGTACCGTTGAGTGTGTTGTTCTGAATACTGTATATACTTGAAGAATGTGCTAAATTGATGTGTGATCATGCTGCAAACTGAACCCAACCTTCCCTGCTTTTTTTTATTATATTAATATTCTTGTATAAAGAACTTTTTATATTGACCAAACAAAAAACAAAACAAAAAAACACAAAAAACAGGTCCTGTATTTTCAGTATGGGCATGCTGTGCTCGGAAGCTTTATTAGTCTAACTGCCAATATTTGTATTTTTGGTAAGTGGAAGACAGGTCAGGAGGCAGTATGGGCCAGTACACATTCTTGAGGTATAACTAGGAGTATCCACTGGACATGTTGTGGCATTGCAGTCCTGAAAAATGCAGGCAATTGCTGTTCAGTCAGCCGGGCTGTAAATCACTGATCAGAGGGACCATTGTTATTATCCTGGAGTGAAAATGAACAGGGTTTAATTGTACCACATTGGTGGGGGTAACCCACATTCAGAGGACTGGTAATAAAGGAAAAGAATATACTTGTTATAAGAGCCTTTGGTAAGTGTAATGCACTTTTGAATGACAAAATTGGCATCCTTCTTAAAATTTTGCAGTTAGCAGCCCATGTGTCCATCATTAGAATGACCAGTAATCTCATTGGCTGATGATGGAAGAAAGGAAGGCCCCTTTGTACTATAAAATAAATCAATACTGTACATTGCTCCGGTTGAGTGTGTATTACATTGTTAGCCTTACAGTATATAACTGTAAGGCCTTACAGCCTGTCTCAGGCTTTCTTTCCAGTGGGTGAAAGGGGAGACACGGACCAGGTTAGACTGTTTAGAAGTTAGATTAGGGGAAGCCCTCTGCCACCCGATAGAGTGGGATCCTGGTTCGATTAGATGGCACCATCACCCAGCCAGCCAGGTGGCACACAACACTGCCAACAGACAGAGGGAGAGGAGTAGGGACTGGAGGGAACGTGCACCAGCAAAAGCCCGGTGCAGATTTACTGCTGCCTCTGGCTGCCTCCCTTTACCCTCTCATGTCACTTCAACCCCCTCCTCAGCCCATGCTTTTACGACCCCCTGAAAGTTTTCAAAAATGTCTAAATGCATGTCTAAAGCCAAAGCACAATGCATGGTCACACTGAAGGTCATACAGGATTGATAACATTGATATTCTTTTATTTTAATTCATGCAAAGATATGCTGAATAAAGTGAAAGTAAACTGAATACATTCTAAAAATGTGTAAAATTAAAACAAATAGATAGTTAAACATTCAACAGCACCGTAAATGTGCAAGAAATCAAAGTGTTGTGTGAAAGCTGTGCTTACACAAAATGGTTTACCGAAATGTATTTTCCATGGAACAGCCAAAGTATGAGTTTGGCTGTGATGTCCAATACTGACTGATTGGGTGAGAGAGAAAATGTGCATAAACACAAGGGAAACCAATACCAATTTGTAGCTTTTAGTGAGGTGAGAAAATTCCACCTTTTTACTCTGAAAACCTGTATTTACATTCCATTGCCAAGTCACGCTGGCGCCTGCTTACTTATTACCTTAACTACCTTTGTGGAAATATTTATCAATAAACTATGGCCTCAGACTACTGAGAACAAGCAACCAGCGGCCTCTCATTACTGCCACTTGGCCCAGAGAAATTGCTAACCTCAGGTTTGGGGGGCAGGTTCCTACTTGTAAAAAAATGTTTATTTCTTGAAATATGTCACAAGGAGTCCCATAATGGCTCTGATTTATAGATGGCAACTGATAACTATAAATGTCTTGCCCTAAGCCAGAAAGAATGGGGCAAGGATACTCATAACTGCACATTGTAAACATGTTGTCTGTAGCCATAAATCTGCTATGAAGCACATTTAAAAAAAAATAATAAAAGGATTGTTTGTTCACCAGTCCACATTACGCATTAAAATATCACTGCCTGGAAAACAAAGTTATTTCTGTTATCAATGATTTAAAACTGTGAGTAGCATATCAATTAGGGGATTATGAAATGGTTTGAAGAGATTCACAAATTCTCCATGAAGAGATTATTTTTTTAGAATAGTGCTATTGAATAGACTTTGTAGAAGCCAACCAAATTAATCTGAACACTAATAAAGACATGCCTCCATAAAACATTCACAGATTAACGTATTACAGTCTTACGCTTGACAGATTTAGACATATTTAAGAAAGACTTAAAATGAAGCTCGATAACCGGTGAGAGTGTGTAGAAACCTCAGTATGCAGCATCACGCCTTTGAATGAATCCAGATCCCCTGTGCTTAAGTTAAAGTTAGGAGTGCATCTCTGCTCTAAACTGCTGCTTCCAGGTAGAAATAAGGGCCCCCACAAAAAAACGCCCCGAAGAGAGCTGGACAGACACTCTGTGGTTCCCATGCTTAAAGAAACCCCCAATTATCCAACCTGACCATCAGACATTGCCCCCCTAAACTACTTTGCTTCCCCCCCTCTCTCTCAACCCAGGGAAAAGAAGGCCTTTCCCACAGACCCGCTGGTGTGGTGCCTGGTCTTCCTGTGCACTGCATGTGACAGAAAGGAGGGCCAAACCCAGTTACCTTTTCCTACACCTTTTTGCTCATAGCAAAGAAGATACATGACTAATTATACATTAAGGGCTCTGTCTTGGACCCCCTACTAGCGCAATGCAGCAGTAACCTAAACACTAGTGTCTTTGTTAGTTTCAGACAGATGCAGTTGTCATTTTCCCATTTAGTGCCTACTCTGGTGGAATAGCAAATGACCCCATGTGGGCATGCTGATCTTAAAATGTGGCGTGGTCAAATTAATTGTCGGCATATTTTTTATTTTGAAGCAGCTGAAAGCGTTTACATTATGATCAACCAAAACCTGGTCTTAAATCATGCCACAGATTCATTGTTATTTTAAGAACAAAATATTAAGATAGTAACGTGCCTACACAGGGGGGTGTGCAATGCGCATACACCTTCCTGACTGTTACACAAACCGGGGCACACACAAACATGCATAACATATAAAAATTCAATGTAAGTGTAAATGAGAAGATTTCCATATGTTCAGCAATTAAATCCCCGTTGATTTCACCTGTTACTCAATACCTGACTAAATGATTCTGAAGAGAACTAAAAAAAAAAAAAAAAAATAAGCCTTTTTTGAAAATCTGAAACAATAACAAATTTGCACCGCAACAGACAATTCATTTAGGCAATTTGAATGAACTTGCGCATGAGCAGGCCTTTTTCCTCATAGGTAAACCTGTCTTGCTAAATGTGCTATTATATTAGCAATCTGCCAAGAGGAGATTGGTTGGTTTATTGCATGTTACACCCAAGACACACCTATTTATTCATTAAGCCACTAAGTCCATCACTTTTGAACCTGTGCCTTACTTTACACTTGAACTATGTGCTGTCAAAATGGGTCTGGCCACACCCAAAATGTACTTGTGTGTTACGCTTTAGACCGTGTGCTAAGACCATTAAAACAGCACTAAATGTCATTGGCAGTTTTCTGCTTTGGGACACCTTTGTTAACCAAACCGAATGTTTTTACTTTAATACCATGATTTTTCTCTTTTCATATGCTTGCATGTCTTTATATAGTTCTTCAACTTTATAATGACAATTTATATACAGTATATGTAGTAATTATATAAATTATTTAACATAGCAATCACAAATGATTAATTTCACAGTGCAGCCATTTTGTTCCTGTGTATTCTTCCTGTGGGAAATCATTACAATCTATATTTTTATATTTCCTCTAGCAGACCCGTGATTAGCAGGCAAAGGTCATGGTGTTTACACCTTATTCCAAATTACAGAGTAATGATGGAATGTAATGACTGGTGCTCTAACTGCATTCTAATTGCAGACCAAAACATGAAGGCCAATGTTGTAAGGTTAACAGCATCTCTTTTCTTCATTTTCTTTGGAAAAAAACTGTTTGTCCTTTGTTTGTAAAGTTCAAGTTATTCCACCACAACATGAACACCATACTACTGTATTTCAGATTTTGGACACTAAAATAATTTCATGAATGCATAATGTCCCCAAAAGGGTAAGAAAACCAATGCAAGTTGTTGTTTTCAAATGCAATACATTGTGTCTCATTTCAGACACAATTTCTATGTCATTTAAAAACATTGTCTCAAGCCTGTATACAGCAACCCCTCTCAACATGTCTTCAGGTCACTTATTTTCAAAGAGAAAAATATTTTGTAATTGTAGAACGTATTACATCACAACAGCTTCTCCGTTATAGATATAACTCATTAATCTTTTGAGCCTGAAACGCGTTAGCATTCACATTACAGATAGAGAATTTCTTCAAAGCTAAAGAAGGAACTGTGTGGTCATTTGTTCTTTGTTGACTCAGTGAGTCTGCTTTCCAGAAGTAATAAGCACAAATAGAAGCAGTATATTTCTTTAGATGAAAAATAGATCATTTTAAAAATCTTTTTTCCTTCTCTTGCACAATAACCTAATTGAAAAATAACTGCTATGGCTTGGATACGTGCCATTAAATTTATGCAAGGTCTTTTCAATGACCTGTCTTTGGTGGTAAAAGGATCATGACCCCTTCAGCTCAGTGGATATGATTTTCAGCCTTGGAGGGGTGCCCTGTTCTAATGGTCAAGCAGCAAGCTGCGGGATCCAGGGTCCAGGGTGCGATGCCTCATTACCGCCGTTCACACTCTCGCCAAACTGAATTTCCCACAAGGGCACCCAAGATGGACCCAGCAGAGCAAAAAAACCTACCAGATACTGATGTATTGTGTAACATTATGGAATGACTTTGAAGTTAAGTTGTAAATTAAGGTCTGTAAAGCTACTGAAAGCAATAATCCTTGACTTAATAATGACCGTGCCTTGGAGGTAAAAAGAAAAACATGAAACAAACATGCATAAATGAGATTTGTTGTGACCGAATTTTGGCCAATTCTGTTTTAAAGCATCCAGAGTATGTATACATATATCTTGTTATCCTGTAAACAGACTGTTGATTATGCACGGGAAAACTTTCTTCTTTTCTACTATTTTCTACATATTTTACTGTACATATTTTCATCTTCAAATTGAAACACTGTTTCTTGATTAACTATCGTTGCGGAAAAAGAACATTGAAATGAACTGTTCCTGAAAATGCTGAACAAATTATTTAACTGTATCAAGCCTTACTATTGAATGAATTAAAAGTTAAGTGAAAGACAAAACAGTGAAATGTCTGGCTGTGAGAAGTATAACGCTGACTGAAAATGAAGTGAAACCGCACAACTTAAGTCAGTCTTTTCCAGTTGTCATCGATTCACAGTTTATCACCCAGAGCCTATTTGAGGCAGTGAGAGTAACTTTCTGGGTTAATTCAGAGGCCAGTTTAAACTGAAAAAAAACAATAATGATCCATTAAGCACCTTGCAAAAACAGTACTGAGAACTGTCCAGCGTAAAATAGGTTAAAAAATAAACAGAAAATAATACACAAGACGAAAACATTTCAATTTACAATTTCAGAGAACATCACAGGCCTTACTTATGGATAAGTAACATGCATGCTCAAGGGGATCACGGTTCCCTGTCAGAAAAAGAAACATCTCAAATCATTTGGACCAGATTACAACTGGACAAACATTTATGCTCTCTTCAAGGTTTTAGTTTGGCTCAAAAGGAGAGGGGGAAAAAAAGCAGAAACAGACAGACAGGGAACTGGGTGCTTTAGGCGACAGCAATTGCAGGTTAGAATAGAGAAATGCTCGCTCTTGTTTCCCTGACTTTGAAGCCCTGGACCTTATCTGCTCTTGTCCTCGGGGATGTGAGACACTGATTTATGCCAACATTGAGACACCCTAATTACACCCTCCCTCACCTCCACAACAAGAGAGGAGTGATCACCTAATAAGGCACACTTTATTGGAGCCATAGACATATCTACAGTATAAATCATTGTGGTTAAGTGTTTTCCTGGCCTCCCAGCTTGGGTGAAGTGTAAAAGGACATGTATCAAATGCTGGTTATCTGATAAAAGTGAAAAATGGTCCCAAATGGACACACGCAAAGAACTAAAAATAGAATGGGCTGGTTAAGACCGTTCTGGAGTTTGGATGGGCCTGGCGGTCTGGTATTGAATCCATATCATCCCATTGTCAGCTGTGGTGCAGAGGTGCAAAATACACCATACTGTTACCCAGGGAGAGAGGGATTCAGTTGGCTAAATGACTGTGTGTATCAGTATGCATCAGCTCTCTGGTTGATCAAGTGCATGGAGTCTGTTTATTAAGCTGCACACAAAACTTCTTTTTCCAACTCGTGTCTGTGTGAGCTCAGCGGTGGACAGTGGAGAAAGAACAAATAACCTCTGACACCAGTACACACACACTACATGGCTAAATGTATGTGGACACCTGACATTCAGCATCTCATGGTCCAGCTATAACAACCACCACTCATCTGGGAAGGCTTTATATTAGATGTTGGTGCATTGCTGCAGGGATTTGCTTCCATTCAGCCGGAGCATTAGGTTGGCCACTGATTGGGTGATTATACTTGGCTCACAGTTGAGGTTGAGTTCAAGGTTCTGTGCAGGCCAGTCAAGTTTTTCCACACCATTCTTGACAAAACCAACATTTCTATATGGACCTCGCTATGTGCCCAGGTACACTGTCGTGCTAAAACAGGAAAGTGTCTTCCCCAAACTGTAGGGGAAGCACAGAATTGTCTCGAATGTGATCGTATGCTGTAGCATTAAGATTTACCTTCACTGGAACTAAAGGGCCTAGTCCAAACCATGAAAAGCAGCCCCAGACCAAGGGGTGTATATACCATGTAGTGTATCAGAAAGCCAGCGAATGTGGGGCTTCTGGGCGACGCATCCTGTTCAGGCACTGTTCTAGTTCACGGATGGGCCCCACGCTTTACTGCGCTCTCCAAAAATCAATGGTGGAGACTGAGGCAATGAGTGCTGGTAAAAATAAGATTGGGCATTCTAAAATTTGGGGTAAAATGGGATAGAAGCATTAAAAACAAAAAAGACAGCTTTTGGGTTGAGACCAAAAGACCGGCTGCACATTTATCGACATCACTCAGAAAACTAAGCCTAAAGTCTTAATTCGTAAGTTTTTCTAAGCAAAACAGATGATTTTTTCTATGTGAGTTTTAAATAAGTCATTTTTTTTTTGGAGATGTCTTCAGCATTTCTTCCTGTCTTCCTGTAAACTTCACAGCAATTGAGTGCATTACAGCAAACGCCATTCGTAATCGATCTTGTTGACAATGTGCTAAAGTGAATGTTTGGAAAGCCGCAAGGTTCCTGCAAAAAAAAAAAAAAGCTGGAGGCGTGACTGGAGCATTAGCCAGTGCTTTTGCCCGGAGGGCTCCCATAAACATAGAGCACGGAATTCTTCGCTGGAAGCCACGCCATGTGACACTACAACGGAACAGCCTTTAAAAAGCAGCCTGGCAGTCAGGAGGAAGCAGAGTTGTGTCAGGGGCTCTGGGGGAGAAAGGTATTGGCTGAATATTGAGAGAGAGAGATAGAGAGAGAGAGAGTGAGAGAGAGAGAGAGAGGGAGAGTCACCCTAGGGACAGCAGCTTTCAGACGTGATGGCCAGCCCGTCTAGTTTTGCAGAATCAGAGTTCTCTGAAGAGGAACGAGCGATCAGCCCGTTGGCTCAGTCCAAGGATGTCACAGTTGGAGCCGGCGCCGTGAAGCCTCTCCCGGACAGCGAGCGCTCGGCCAGCGGCCCCAGCAAGGCCAGCGACGGCGGGTCCGGGAGGAGGAGGAGGAGGAGGAGCCGGCCCGCGCGCTCCAAGGTGCGGCGGGTGGCGGCCAACGTCCGCGAGAGGAGGCGCATCCTGGACTACAACCGGGCCTTCAACGCCCTGCGCCTGGTCCTCCGGCACGACCTGGGCGGGAAGCGCCTGTCCAAGATCGCCACGCTGCAGCGCGCCATCCAGCGCATCTCCTCCCTGTCCGTCTTCCTGCAGGCCCGCCCCGCGGCGGCGGCCGCCCAGCCCTGGGGCCACGGCGAGGGCCGGCGAGGGGCGGGCTCGGCGGGACGGGAGGGAACGGGAGAGGCCCTTCGGGTGGTAGCGCCGGAGGGCCACCTGCGCCAGCAGCATCCGCCGCCCCGCCCGGCTCAAACCCGCAGCCACGGGCACTCTCTGCCCTCTCAGCAGCAGCGTTACGTAGACACACCGGGACTTCCGGTCACCTTTTCCCCGCCCTCTCCTCGCTACCCCGCTTACGCCCCTGAAACGCAGTTCTACCTCCCCCAGAACCACTACAGGAGCCCCCGGGAGGAGCTGCACAGCCCCCCTTTCTACAGCACCAGACACAGTGCTAACCCCGGCCACCAATTTGGGCCTTGTACACCTTATGATGAGACCCACACGGACACCTTTGTAGACAGCTGTCCCACAATGCCCCTGTCCTGGCAGCTTAATCATCATCTGTGGACAAGGCACAAGCAGTCTCTGAGCATGCACTGACACTTGAAAGCCTGAAGCCAACAAAAGATAATTAGACAACGAAAGGCAATGCTGTTTTAAGTGTTTTAAGGGAAACATAAATCATGTAAGTGCAATCATGCCCTCGGTTTTGAGTGGAATTTCCACTGATATTTAAAATGCTGATTAACCACATGACACAAAAATAACTATATAAAAAAGTAACTGATATACATACTGTGTATTGTTTCTCATGTGTGAAATTGCAAATGAGACAAGTGTTTCTGTGAAGACTGTAACAGTTCACTCTTCATGGTTTTAATGTTTTCTAAAGCAGATGTGTTTATTATGTTACCTCATGCAGTATCATGGGTGCACGTTGCATCATGAGACTGTCTGTAAGATAATGTTTGCAACCTCGAAATAAAACTGTCTGTCTGTGACATTCGTCTTGCTAACTTTTGTTGGACAGATTTCGACTTAATAATAAATGAATAACAAATATAATGCTGTATATTCTCTGGACAGGCAAACATTTCCTAACACGGTCCTTGAATTTGAGATGAATGGATATAAATCGCCCTGCTCCTTCCTTGAAGTGGATATTTTGAAAACACGTCAGCTGTAAAAGTCTAATGTTCCCAGTTTTGACAATGGTTCATTTTTGCAATGTTAAGATTTGTTAGCAAAACTGAAATATGGAGCAGGCAGAGCCCCACCATCCTTGAATGAAACCACTTACGATAGCTTGCTGTCAATAGAGGATGGAGCACATCATGATAGAGACAAGTTTTCATTCACATACGGTATTGGACTGGTTTCCCTTACCTCTGTTTATAAGCTAATGAACATTGCATTCAGGATGTTATGACGGTGGGCCTCTGCTCTTCACAGGGACAGCCATTTACGACATCTCCCCATTGTCCTATAATTACCACTGCTGGCGGCATTCCGCTTTTTTGTGTGGAATGTCTGTCGAGCTAGGAAACAAAATAGAAAGAAATACTCCCAGAAACGCGTGAGGACTGTCAATATCAAATGCACGATACCTTACTCTGATAAAGTTTGTCGTATGTTGTTAACCGTGTCGTATGTTAGTAACCGCGAGAGATAAACATTACATTTTGCTCTTCATTATTAGGAAGGTCATGGAGGTGTAAAGCATTATGGAAGATTGTAGCTCCCAGGCAGTTCAACTGTAGTGTATCATCAGTATAGTATTTTCAGTAAAACCCCTGGATGGCAATAGGGCAGTATGGCAAGGAAAAAGGATGAGTGTGACATCTGTGTGTGTGTGTGTTAGTGTGTGTGTGTGTGTGAGTGTGTGTGCATATGTGTATGCAACCAGGTCTTATCTTCCTGCCCAATGATGACAGAGCCGTAAGGAATCCCTGCTAAAATGACTGCTTGCTGTCTCCCATAACACCTCTAGAAAGACGAGGTGAATTCCAATGGCGATGTCACTGCTTGGGAGTTATTTAGCTGTTTGAGTGGCAGGTAAAAATACCACATGCATGAAAGATTTACATCCAGTACTCTTTGTACATTCTGTACTGAAGCAGAGCATGCACTATATACTCGAAGATACATTCACAGAATTAAGAAACAAAATGTTACCTCCAGCACTTACTGCATATTGGCCACTGGAGGGCAGCAGCCTTCCAACAGAGAACAATAGGAAGAAACCGGGCTGACAATCTTAGTTTTTCATCTTTGCATTTAAATATAAGACTTTTTGTCCTTGTTAGAACTTGGATGTTACCAATCATATAGACCCAACTTGAGGTTTAAAACCATGTAACACTCACTGCTACTGGCTAAAGTGCCAAGCTATTTTTCCCCAATAAATAACTATACACTTGGATTTCTCCTATAGGACAAAAATGTTTGTGGAAACATTGAAGAATAGCTGCATATTTGTGTCCCACCTGGTGGTTTGCTTGTTTCAGTGCTCATTTTCCTTGATACACAGTGATATAGTTTTATGGTTTATGGCTTTGCAAATGGACTAGAATAAGATAGAATGTAGTAAAACACCACACCATCTTAAAATATTTTTTCAAACAGGATAAAGGAACATTTACAGCTTTTGCCTAATTACTGTATTAATAATTGTCATAGGATGAATAATTTCACCCTATGCCATAAAATAATATTTTTTGGAATAGGATGAAGTGTTCTGTCAGTAGATGAAAAGATCACAGGGTTGCTGTGTTGGAAAAAAAAAAAAAAACACTTACCCATCAATCCTGCAGATCTTCCAGGTCTCGAGCATTTGAAACATAAACATGTATTAATTTAGATACTTGCATTAGATTTTCCCTGAAAGACACCTGATTATTTTATTAAAACTTGTATGGAATAAGACCTATAAGCCTCCCTGGCACTCCAGGAACATGGTTTCCAAGAGTACCCCTGTATTACTGTATCCTTTCCCCTCTAACCTTTATGGAAAATGATAAATCCAGTTAGCACGGTGTTAATCTTGTGAATTTATTACAAATTAAAATCAGTATTGCTGTCTGCACCTTTAAGACTTCATTTTTCCAACAGTTACCACTACCTTTCTAACCAGTTTTTTGTGGAATATATTCACTATGGAATAAATATTAATCTTTCTGTATGTACTGTTTTACAAACGATAAGCCATTTGAATGAAATGTCTTTCTATCCCAAAGCAAAGATATCCGATTTTACTTTGTCAGTATGAAGAGTCAGTCTGGCAGACATGCTGACAGTAGGTTAGCGATGTCTATAAGGTCCGTTAGTTCGTAATCTGTGGCCTCACCCCGCAGGCCGCTTCCTTAAAGATCAGCCATTTAGGTTTTGTGGCAAATAACAAGTGGAGGAAGTGGATAGCTGCATAAAACTAACACAGACAGAGCATTGGCTCAACAATCAATAATGCTTATGTATGTGCTTGCTTATGCATGTTTTTCGGTGTTGCATTATTTAAAAAATGCAAATATCACTTATTTGTTCTTTATCATAAACTCAGTAAACCCTTTTGACACTAAAATGCATCAAAGGGAGTTGGGCTTAAGAAATCCCAGAACAACCCTTTCTTTTTCCACAATGATATAAATGAATTTACCTTGGAGGGTTGTAAACAATTGCTTTTACTTTGGCACAAAACAACCATCAACAAGTGTTGCTTATTGTTTGAAGTTCTCAAGCTATATCACCGAGCCCAACAATAATACTTTAGAAAATATGGTTTGCCAATTTTTGTTAGTGGTTAGTGTCTTCCAGACTGCACTAACAATATTATTGCAATGGACCAGGAATTAGAAGTCACAGAGCTGGCCACATCCTAGTAAAAATCCATTATGGAGTCCCCAGTAAAGCTGTCTGAAGGGGTGGGGGTGTCTTTAGTGACTTTAGAGTCCTGACTGGTGTGTATTGACACACACTGGCCGAACAACTGGAAATCACACAGGTGGCCATAGTTCTCTACGTCGTAGAAGAAATCCATTGCACTGTGCTCAGGTGAAGCGACCGAGGGGACAGAGCAGTCAGATGCAGCCAGCAGTCGCTGGACAGAAGTGTCCCAGTCCATGTCCTCGAGTGTGTCCTCCTGAGTCTGAGCACCGTCTCCCCCTCCCGGTCCTGGGACTGCACCAGTCTGCTCCTCCACTGCACCGCTCGGAGTCATTTCAGCCTCGGTATCGCACTGGAATATCCTCATAGCGTCAGCCAGGGAGAGTACCTCAGGAAAGACAAAGGCGGGCCCGTCTCCAAACGCCTGCAGGCTGGGAAAGGTGGGCGTGGTGCCGCAGAGCTCAGAGGCCTCCTGGTTGTGAGAAGTAGAGCAGATGAACTGTGGAACGGCAAAGCTTGGATGGGACTGAAAAGGGATCTGAACCCACTGGATGAACCTGTGAGACCACTGATGGCGGGTCTGTCCTGCCATGCACTGACTCTGAGGGAGATCACCATGCTGCATGGCATGAGGAGTCATCAGGCTTTCAGCACTTTGTGTATCTACAGAAACCAGCCAGGAAAGCAGATGAACATGTACAATTTGTACATGTGTTCAAATACTTTGATTCAGTTTATTTGCTTTTCTCAGCATATTTATTTTAAAAAAGGCTTTGAAACTCTAAAGCAGGAGCCTCACCAGGGGAGAGAAACACAGGTGCATCGTAGTTTACGACGGCTTGGTAGTGTGAAGCTAACAGCTGAGTCCTGCCTTCGGACACTGAGATGACAAATTCACCCCACTGATGGCTATTTCCAGAAGAAACTTGAGACATAGCACCCTTTTCTATACATGTGTGACAAAAATTCTGTTGTCTTACTTTTTTGTTTCTTTTCAAAATTATATTCATTGTGTTTCCATGGAAGTTATGTTTTAATTTGAAACGACAATAGAAGGTTTAGGATTCTAGATTTAAATATATTATTTAAAATCAGTTTTAAAATGTAAATTTCTTCTCCCATTACTGTATCAATCCAGCTATCCACTTGACAGCTCGTAGCTTTGCTATTATTGATCATGCTGTGCAACTGACCAATTCAGATTGACCATTCACAAAAGGTGGCACGACCATTCAAAAAAGTCACCGCACGGCAACAAGGTCCTGGGTTCGAATCCTGGCCTGGGCCTTTCAGTGTGGAGTTTGGGTTCGCCCTGTGTCCACGTTGGTTTCCTCCGGGCACTCTGGTTTCCCCCCCACAGTCCAAAGACATGTAGGTAGGCTAATTGGAAACTCTAAATTGACTATAGCTATGAGTGTGAGAGTGAAAGGTGAGTGAATGGTGTGTGTGCCTTGCGATAGATTGGTGGCCTGTCCAGGGTGTATTCCTGCCTCTTGCCCTATGCACGCTGGGATAGGCTCCAGCACCCCCTGTGACCCTGGCCAGGAATACGCGAGTATAGATGATGGATGGAAATGTTGTGGAAATGATGAATAAGAATTAATTTATTTATTCATTTGGACTTTCCCTAAATGGTGTTTTTGGCACAAGCGTGGTAGGTTAACCAAATTCAAAATGAAGATGTCCTTGGCATTTGGCATTTACTATTTTTGGCTTACGTTCATTTGCTCAATTTATTTATTTTCCAGAACTGCATAAATATTTCAGTATTTAATCATTTGAATGTAATGTTTTGTATAAAATCTAATCCAAATGTATAATGTTATTTTAGTTTCCATGGTTTGGCTGAATAATCTAATAAAGTAACCACATTTGGTCATTACAAAAAGTTAGGATAAATCAACATTAAGTTGAGACCTGAAACCTGTCAGAATACACATTGCACCAACTCATATTTGTGAAAGCCACATATCCTTATTGTCCACCAATTTCATAAGATTTTGTATCTGCACAAAACTGAAGCTTTTGTTCAGTTAAAATCTTTGAGGTGAAACAACAAGGACATCATAAGCCAATGGATCAATTTGCAGCACTTTCATTTAATATGAAAATAAATAAATCTTTGGTGCCATTAGAGGAAAAAAAGTTATTTAGAAAATTGTAATGTAGGCTCCAATATTAGACTGTATACCCCCAAGGGAAATAATAATGAACAGATCCCCAACATGTTTCATCTCCTTAGTGCATCTGACAGGAATACTGCGGAGTTGAAACGCATTAGTAATTGTTCATTTTATTTTTTTCATAGGTATAGCAGTCAAATATTCAGTCAAATAAAGAAATTATATCTAGAAGAGTGTTTTGGAAGCTTCTCCTTTTTCAATTTATCATTTGCATCTGTTTGATTTTAAATTTTTGTTCCTTTCCATTTAAAGGACAAGTATTGTACAGATTTGGTTCACAGCATGTAGTATAAGGAGCTGACAAGCTCAGATTTAACTTTTCTACTTTAAGATGAATATTTCTCTATCTCATCTTACATTCATGTTAGTGGTATATTCAAATGATGCAAAATCATTTAAACACAATGAACACCTTGCCAGAAAATATATTTTCTTTTTTTGCTCTTTATTGTTTGTAATTACATACAGTATGTTACTTGCTGTCAGGGCCGGCCCTCGGGTTTTGATGGCCCTAAACAAGTATGTCGAGCGGGGGAGGGGTGGGGGGGGGGGGGGATGTGCTGTTGGATTCTGTTGAGCGGGGGTGGGGGGGGGGGGCATAAAATCACTTGATAAAATCCTTCTTATATTACACTGTTATGAAATGTTCTGTTGCCTTTCCATTTTCAAATTTATACCACTAATTCCGCGATAGGGGATGAATAATACGAAAATAACGTTATTTATCTTTGATAAACATTGCCTCGTGATCGTGTGGCCCCCCCATAGCGGTTGTGGCCCTAAACAACCGCATAGAGCGTTTATGCCGGGCCTGCTTGCTGTTATGTTTTTATTTGTCCTACTTTTGTTTTAACACTTGCCGTTCTTTATATAAATTGCTGTAATGTTCTCGAAATGAAGTGCTGTGGGCACACAGTTTGAAAAGGACTGCATAAACAAGATATATTTTTGTTATTCAGCTTTACGAACATAATATTTCATATGAATGAACAGCACAACAAAGCTGTAGAATAAGAGTAACTGAATTAACTATTTACGTACAATACAAACCTCAGAGGTCCAGACAGCTGGTCAGCTGAACAGGGCATGAGCCAAGGGTAATAAAATAGGCATGGGATGCTGGTTCCTAGCTTTCATTTATAATTTCAAAACATTAAATTAAATGGCATTGGTACATTTTAGGGGGATTAGTTCATTTGATTTCAAGAACTCTAAAGCAGTTTTAAAGTTTATCGTAAAACATAAATGCATCAATGTTTTGCAACAACCAAACAATCTATAAACAACTATTACAACTGTAAACCATTACTTCAGAGAACATGGCATTTCTATTTTACTTTGATATTTACTTTGATACATAAGCCAGTGGGAGTGAGATTTTTTTGTCAGTTGTTCAGCTTCGCTGACGCATCTCCCCTTGAATCCATGGAAAACAAATATATAAATCCAGGGAAAGCACTAATGAAATCCCATGGAGACAACCTGGGGGAGAAAAAGGGGACGGAGGCACCTGTGTTACCTGCCTGTATTTTTCATCTGCGCGATAGGCCAGTTCAGCAGTTCACCCGCTACTCATGGCGGTAAAAATAGCAACCCTTACCTGGCAGCAGATGTCAAATGAAAGCAAGCACTCTCCCATCATGTAATTAAGGGCAGAGTAGGCTTGGGAACATTCTGTTTGTTCCAACAGTGTGAATTAGTGGAGGATGACAGGTGATGTCCCCAGACACTATAAATCTGTTTCAGAAAAGCAAGCGATAAACACGACTTAGAAAGGGGCCTATCTAAGGAGATGGTGTGATCTGTTTACATAACGCACGTAATGAATAATCTAAACAATCTGTGATTTGTGGTCGAATAAAGAACAGGAAATAGGTTTCCAGGCTTTCCATGATAATGTTTACTGCATAGCAGTCAACAAAAAAATTATACACTGTAGATAGTCAATCTGCAATGTTATTGTTATGGAGGATTTTGCTAAGTGCAACATGGAGAAATAAAAATATAAAAAGACATTGTCAGCAGCAAGGAACTATCAGAAGGTACATGCGGGTCTTAAAATATGTGTACATAATGAATTAAAGACAGGATCATGCAAATAATATTGACCCCTTATAAATGTTTCTGAAATAGCTGTCATCATGAGAGTCATCATATCTCAGTTGGGAGGCTCTTCAGAATAAGAAAGAGAGACAGGATAAAACTCAAGTAAAGGAACCTGTCACAGCTTTGCCAGGTTTCATAATTTCTTTTTGATTGGAAAACTCTTGAATAACAAGCCTCGGACTGCATGCAGTTAGTCAAGTATCAATAATTGTGGCCACAAGGGGGCAGTGCAGGATTCATGCGATGAGAGGGGGCTGCACTTACACACTCTCTCCAGGAAAACTGATATAAATGACAGGAAAAGGGTACAAACAACAGTGCAAATGTTTAACATTCACATCTACAGCCATATAATTAACATCACGCATAAGTAGCCTACGTTAAAACAGCGGTTAAACAACGGAAACAGTACTAGAGAAAAGAGAGGTAACACTGTTCATATTAGAAACAGTGCAGCTCGAAGAGTACAAATCAACAGTACTGATAGCACAATTAACTATCCTGATGAACATATTCAGCTAGCCTGACAGCATTTCTACAATTAAAGGAAGTCTGGTTAACCCATTGTGGGTGTGACAAAGTACCACTGTCTGCACAGGGACACAGTGACGGGGCAGCTGTTTAGCTCTTCTTCACAACAGGGCATTGCACATAATTCAGTCAATGGGGATAAGCCGTGGCAAAGATCCCACAGTGGAGCTCCTTCAGGTTTTTCGGATTATCTTGAGAGACAGAGAACCAAAAGGCTAAAGCACATACATCAACACGGAGAGGTGCTCGATCCAGTCATTTCTGAACCTCTCTCCGTCCTCCCCCCCCCCCCCCCCCCCCCCCCAGATCATCCCCAGGACAGCGTTTCCCGAGATGACGTTCCACGGCCGGGCAGCCGCGACTCATTCGGGGCTGGGCGCGTTCCGCGCGCCTGTCCTTCCCCGGTCCGCTCAAAGTCACGCCCGTCACGCGGCCCGACGTGACGCGCCGGCGCTTACTCTCGTCCCCCGTCACGGTCCTCCCGTCCAGTGATTTACGGGAAGCGAGCGAGGAGGAGGCAGCGGGGAGATGAGACGAGAGAGAGAGAGAGAGAGAGAGAGAGATGGGGGGGAAAAACCCACACAGATCTCCTTCGCTCAGACGCCCGGAGCCCTGACAGCCACGGGCGGGGGGCTCATTCTTCACCCTGTCCTCTGGCCCAGAGACGCGGAGGCCTGGGCCTGGCTTTTCATGGATAATAAAACAGCTTTACTTATCATCTCAACCAACGCTGGGTTTGCAGGGGTGCAGGGTCCACAATCCCACATGTCACTCTTTGGACATCCTCATCTGATTTGTACTATTGCTATCTTCTCAGGGTTATAATAAGGTAATAATTATTATTATTATAATCTGCTATTCAAGTAATAACTTTATTTGTATATGCGTTTCTAGGGAAAAAAAACAGTTTAAATGGCAGAAAGAAAAACTAATATAAAAGGACCAAAAAAAATAACCATGTTGGCTGATTCCGGACCAGCATGCCAGAGAGGTGGCGGTAGGCGGCACACAGGGACTGCCAGGGACCTCTTTTCTGGATCAGTGACAGGCGGTAGAAAGTCAGCAATGCAGACTGGGATTAATGACTCAGGCCTTCATCGACAAAAATAGCTGAGCCACTTTTTAAAATTCTAAACAAGCCCAGCCAAGAGGGCCAGCAACGCTGGAGACACATGACTCAGAAAGAGCTGCGTCTTCTCTGGAATGACATGGATGCAGCAGGGGTCCTGTACAGCAAGAGAAAAGCAGCATTTTTCTCTGAGATTTCACAGAGAAGGGAAGCCAGGGAAGCAAAAACGGCAGATCTGATACCTCTAGCAGTGCCTGCCGGGGACAGGTGGCGATATCACTTAGGCTTTAGTCTTTCGGCTTTAGGCTAGCCTGCTTTTCTTTCTCTCCCTCATTCTTTTTTTGGAGATCGCAGCGAGGTAAATGCATCACCAACGGAGCTGAAAATAAACCAGGGCCTGTGGTGATCCCATCTCTACTCCATCACCTCCCGTCCGCCCTCCCCCCCGCCTCTCCCCACTATTATTTCTGCCCTGAGATGACTTTGTCTCGATTGCCAGCCACTGTGACCGGGGCCACTATTGATCCGAGTGAATTCAAGAGGCAGAGGGGCCCTCTGCACTTGACTGACAGCTCGAGCCCCACCTATGCCAAGGCCAGTCTGCTGCACTCTCTTCTGGGCAATTTGACTTCTCTCATTTCACAGCACATGGCTGACATCCACCAAGTGTACTGCTAGCAATATGGCAGAGACCAAAAAGCGGATTAAAACAGAGTACAATTCTGCCCAGAGCATGAACTCAAATTTGGCAGATACAGCTGCTGTGGTTTCTAATCGCTTCGTCTTTAATTGCATAGTCGACATAAATTACTGATCAGTTGTGAAGGACATTGACAGCTGCAAAGAATGTTTAAAAACACCGCCAGTGTGTGACGTGCTGACAATGGGGTAGAGCATTAGTGTTCAGGGGAACTGGGCTTGTACGGTGGGGTAAATTCCCAGTTTGGGTGTAACTCTGAGCAAGGTACTTGACCTGTATTAATTCAGTAAAACACAGAGCTCTGCAAATAGATTGTATGTAAAAGAATGCAATGTAAGGAAAGTGCCATGAATAAGATAGCACAGCAGGCTGGTTGAGTATGAGCTAAGCATGTCTGTGCATTTAATTCTCAGTGCATTTCACCTGTTTGCAGGGCTGGGAGTGGCCACTGATCACATGGTGAACAGGCAGGAAAACAACAAAAACGTTTGACTTTCTCCCTTTTATTGCCCCCAAAAAATGCCAACAATAAAACAAGAAAAAAGGCCAATCTGACAACAAATGCTTCCCAGGCAAAGTCATAATAAAAACCTATAAATACAACACACTCATAAACAGCACTAGTCCATCTCACAGCTCCCAAAAGCTCTCCCCTTAGACCTGTGCTGCAGGCCTTTTATTAAGCCCAATGATTAGGTAAAAGGCCACAGCTGTAGTGAATACAATGCAGCACAGCTGTGGCCATACCTGTGTGTAGGGCCAGTGCTGCCCCCTGGTGGACAGCACCCCAGCTCCCTCCCTGGCACTGCAGCTGCCTTGTTTGTGGTATGTAGAGAGGAGAGGGATGAACACTGACGTCGACACCCTTGCCCTGTGTGTGTCACTCCGTGGTTTGTGACAGTGAGCTGGCAGACTGGTCTTTGCACACTTCTCATTAATGATGGCAGTGGACCCCACTGTCCTATAGAGAACATACAGTTGTTATCTGCTAAGAAGACAGATGGAGGTATATTCATTCAAGCCAAAGAAAAGAAAAGACCTGATGGATGGAAGGGACTCAACAGGATGGCAGGGAGATTTGTGTTTTAGTAATTGGATTTAAAATGCATCACCCTCAATACTTTATTCCATAATGATGAGCCTTGATTTGGCATACTGTATTCTTCACTGAAATCATCTTATTATGCTGCCAGCCTTTATCTACAGATGTGCACATTAATTGTGGAAGATTAATGTCAATCAGAGCCTCCATTTCACACAGAAGTGGAATGCACTCACGAATCCTGAATGTTAAGCAAATTAACCAGTTTCTCACATGTGGCAGAAAAGACAAAAAGAAAAGTACATTTTCAGCAGAGGATTGTGCTCTTCTTTTAGAATAAAAGGTACCTGAATCAGACACATTTCAGTAACTGCATTGAGTATGAGTATTGGCCTTCCTCAGAATTATTCACACACTTAGACATATGAAATCAACGATGAGCTCAAATGAGCCACCTCCCAAGCTGTGTTCAGTTTCAGGCAGGGGGATTTTGATTATACTCTTCAGATAAATTATAATCTCAGGTCATTGAGCATACAGATATGAATGGCCTCAGTGTTTTAAGATGACAAAATCAAGACCATATTAAAAAATGTTTTTTCATTCCATGGACAAAATTGCTTTCTCTTTATATCCTAGAAATTAAAATTATTTGAAGAAAGAGAGGTGGATGCACCTCTGAACCACATGGTCAAATTTAAAATGTGACAATGGCAGGTTATAGATTATATATATATATATATATATATATATGAAATGATGAAATTATTTCCATTCAAAAGCAATGAGCTCAGCAGTATAGAAGCATGGCTGCTTCCGTTTTTACTGTCAACCAATGATGTATATTGATATAGGAGTAGTATATTTCCCTTGAATTGGTTTAATCTTGGCACTAGTGGAAATACCAACAGGCTTGTTGGTGCAAATACTAAATATTAATTCGCTAGTTAAAACAGCATCAGGCTTATGCAGGCAGCTAAGCCAAGGTCATACACATAACCTGGCTTCATCATTACACACGGTATTTCCCCTGATTTCATCTTACTTCAATCCTTCCAGGGGTTTGAAGAAATTAGATGTCTGATCCTTTCAGAGCATCAAGAGGTGTCAGGCAGGGGTGCCTTCTATCTCTATATCAATATTTGTTAGCTAAAGAGATACTGGCAAAAAAGAGACATAACAGGAATATAAAAAAGTCCAGAGATTTCACCTTCTACCTTCAGCCACAGTTTGCATGTTTGGATAGATTTATAGAAAAGCAAAACAATTTCTCTGTTTTTATCTGATCTGAAACCTAATTATGAAAAATGCAAAATTCTTAGGTTGAGTAATGTGACATACTCCAACTTCAAAATTCCCTGTAGTGCTCCAATCAGATGGACAGATGGCCTAGTTGATGTTCATGGAATTCAAAAAACCTCAATGACATTGCAAGAACTCATTTTGATACTAAATGACAAAGGATGGATAAATTACTATTTCCTTGGAAAGGCATGTTTTTATGCCTGTATGGTAAAGTTACCCTCATAAACTCTTTGGTAGTCTCCAGTTCCCATATATACTCACGCCTCTTCCTACACTAGACCAGAACTTTAAAAACTACGAAGAAAAAATATTAAAATTTATATTGAATAAGAAACCAGATAAAATGAAGATAAATATCTGTATAATACACTGGACCATGGGGGCTTAAAATTAATGAATGTCAAGGCACTAAATTATACCTTGAAGGCATCCTGGATGCAAAAGTTGTATTTTAATTCAAATTGGAACTAATGTAGACTATTAAGTAATATCCATCCTCTTCGGAAATGGAAATTATTCCACTTTGTTCAACTTAAAAGTATCTCACAACAATTATAAATGGTCTATTTATCAATTTATCACCTTTCTTCAAAGTTTCTATGAAATCATGGTTGTGCTTCCAGAATCTTCTGGCGACATCCTCCAGCAAATTACCATGCTAAACTCAAATATTGAAATTGGGGATCAACCTTTTTTTTTTTTTTTTTCTTTCAATCAGATTATCATTTTTATTAATGACATTGTAGATAGTAATGGCATGTTTTTTTCTTTGGACATACATATATGCAATTGGTCGCTGCCATTCCTCTATGGAAAAGAATTCTGAAGGGGTCACTGTAGCCTGTCAGTTTATAGACCGTCCATTAAGAACCATACACAATACGCAAAATGTGTCCTGGGAAGACATTTTCTACTGTCCTGTTCCCTTGGAAACAAGTTTTTAATCTTGTTTACAATGCAACATTTACGATGCTCATTCAAGGTATTTCCAGGTTAAATTACTCTATAATATTTTAGCAACAAAGAAAAGGTTATCTGTATGTGGTATTGAGCAAGACACATGTTGCAGATTCTGCCAGGAATAGGAAGGAACTTTGCACGTTTCTGTTTTTGCCCCATTGTCTTACCTTTTGGTCACAAATACAAGAATTGCTGTCTGGTTACTCTATACAATTGACCATTACTTATCATTTTGAGAGATTTGAGCAACCATTGTCCAACAATAATTTGTTGTTGAAAAATTTTCATTTTTGAAAGGAAAAATTAACACACAGATGAACACTTCCACCATTTAAAAACATTTATTAAACATTATTTTAACATGGAATTTTATTTTCAAAATGGAAAAATGTTTAAACATCAGAAAAACTGGGGTTCCATCAGCTAGGGGGAGGGGTGGGTTACCCATTGAGAATAAATTTATTTCCCTTTCCTTTATTATTTACCATTTTCATTCATCATTTTTATTACACTATGCATGGTTTCTCTTTTTTGTGTGTGTGCTTGTTGTCTTCCGGCGTTTGCATTTATCTGATCTATTACTACCTATCTAGCTTTGCCACCCTGTTTATTGGAGCATATAATGTGTGTGAGTAAAGGGAGAGAGGAAAATAAAAGTATAAAATATTATGATATAATTAATTATATATGAAAAATAAAAGAATCTCATTCAGAATGCTCTTCAATTTCTACTGGTCTCATAGTGCTGATGTCTATATCCTCATTTGTGAGTCCCTATGTTTATACATGTAACCCCTCTTGTTTGCCAATTTGTTTTGTATCTGTTTACTGCAACAGAAACACAATAAATAAATAAAATCCTAGCTGTTGGCCAGTGACGGTTGGCCTGTTCATGTAAGCTCAGCATTCTGATTTTTGAGAAAGCACTTTGACCTGTTCTTTATTCTAGGAATGTTGCAGTTTCTGTCATTAAGTGAGCAGAACTTAAATACCATCTGACTTCAGAGGTTCCGGATGAAGTAATTGGTCCACTGGGCGGTACAAGCCAACCTGTTGATTAGCACACAACTCCACCTCACAGTCCCTGAGTAAACTCTCTCCTGAAAGGACACGATGCTGACAGAACGTGTTAGGCTCTGCGATGACTCAGCAGTCACCTCCACCTTTCCAGCATTTTTTTTTTATGGCAGTTGGGATTTGTGAGGAGGATATTTTCAAGAGGACAAACCTAAAAAAGTATTTCGACCGGTAGCATCTCAATTCCCAACTCGGCTTACACATACTGCCTCTCCGAAAAATAACCCCTGCAATATGTTCACTTCCTCTTCACAATAAAGCACATAATGGGTCTTTCTCTTTTCCACAGATGTGAATAAACCGACACATCAAGCATGATTGCATAGACTGCAACAGGCACGAAGCCTCGTATAACATTTCGGAAGATGATGCTGTATTGCCCTTGTGCAGGGCTCTAGCCAGGAAGCTTTCCGAGTGCCAGAGAGGCAGGGCAGATGTTTTATCTGGTACCTGCAGTGCGGCACAGATTCTCAGACTTAAAAGCAAGGAGGGTGCTTCCGTGAGGCAATCAAGACCCGAGAGAAGACAAAAACATCTCTGAAACACCGTTGCAGAGGGCTGTGTTGATATATACTTAGCGCACTAGCACAAACCATTCCTTAATGTGCTTTTGGTGGCATCTTTTTTCCCTTTTTTCCTTTTTTTACCTTGCGCAGTCCTTTCTGTGCCTAATCACACACTGGGTCCCATCTGCAAATAGCACGGATGTGTTGCACGAATCTCTGAGGCATCCCAATTCAAATCTATCCATTTATTCATTTTTTATTTTATTTTTTATTTTTTATTTTTTACAAATTTGCCAGTAAAAAAATAAAAATATTATATATATATATATATATATATATATATATAGATATATATACACACACACACTGCATATATATTATAATTTTCTGTTGTCCACTGCCTGTGGAAAGCAGGAGTGCAGTCGGGAGGCTTAGAGAGCGGACTAATGTGCTGATTAAAAGTGGCAGGGGAGGCATCGCGGTGAGATATTATCCTATCTCCCCCACGCTTTCTACCCTGCTGCAAACTCAGGGCTTGCTGAGGCTCTTGCGGTGCTAAATTCGCCTCTTGCTATTCTTGGCTGAACCTGGGCGGCTCTGCATCCTCTGCACCAGTGGATGATACACTCATTTATGTGACACATAGAGCCACAGGAGGGGTTTTTGGGTATGATGATTATCAGGGATATCTAAAAAAAAAAAAAAAAAAAAAGTAATGATTCATTCATATCAATTCAAAAAATAACTGAATATCCCAGACATCCTCCGTGTCAAATGTAATTGTATCAATGGACCATGTTCACTGAGAGTAATTTCTGTGACCACTTGGCCCGCTGCACAATTCACTCCAATCGCTTTCAAACCAACTGCTGCGTTCATGAGAAAAGCTCTTATTCTGAACAGGGCAAGTCCTCTGCATCACGATCCTCACGAGCCGCTGGAATTGACTGGCCGTCGCAAAGTTTCCCGGGAGAAAGTTTTGCGCTATGCTGGACTACCTTGGGCACCGAGGCCTGGGATCGATACGGCGGTAAAATACTGTGCTTGGAAGAGTTATCAGGGTCCCCTTGAGCGGGTGCTTCGATTAAGGGCCAGACAACAAAGTCCTTATGTTAATTGATACCTGGGACAAAGAGGCAGCCGGATTCGGAGTGAACTTTCCCAGGAGGTTCTCCTTATCGGGCACCCAATCTGGGGCATTGGTCAGAATGTCGGAATCTAATTACTGCAGAAAGGCTTTCATTAACAGGCGGGGAGCTACAGAGCCATTTGTGAGATCCCAGGCTATTCTGAAAAAAATAGGGCCTCTGTAAAAAAAATCTGAATTTGTTAGAGGCAAATTGGTATGTTCTTAAAAAAGTTATTTAAATGCAAACATGGAACACTTCTCTGGAATATTAAATGAACATCACACACCTTGTTAAATAAATGGTCTAATTGGGAAAGTATTACAGCAGCTTGTTCTTAATTATTTTTCATCCCCTGTAGTCTCCTTTTATCAGATCAATATCTCAAAAAATTAGTGCATAAAAAGACCGGGACAGAAGGGATTTTACCCTATTAAAGCTTTCAGGCAAATGAGGGAGATAAACAGAGAGTGCTAAGCCTTTCAATAAAACCATGAAGAACTGGCTAACTCAGATGTGGAGTATCTTTGAAGTACCATATCAAAATGTCAAAACTCAAGTTATTAACATTTTTTTCTTTCTGCAAACTGTCATCTGCATTTACAATTACAGGTACCTGGACACAATATAATTCAACAAGTAATTAAAGGACGTTTTTGTTCAAGCCATTGCAGAGAACGGGAATGGGTGGAGGTATTACTAGGGCAAAGGTCAAGTTCGTTCCAAATCCCTACAAGCCCCCCCCCTTAGCATAACGATTCAATAGTGAAAAGCTATGCGAAGAAAGTCCTGTCAAAGTCATCTGCCTCTGAAAACAGATGCCTTGCCAAGAACATAATTCTCACGGCAAACTGCTGGGAGCTCGTACTTCCCATGGACAGACTTGGAGTGGGAACTACAGCAGGGAGGTTCGGGCACTGATTAAGTTCAGCATTGCCCGCTGCGGTTGCATTTTAAACAGACTTAGCGGTTCCCGTGTGGCCCTGTGGGCAGCAGCTAGCGATCCTAGTCTCGGATCTGCAGCCGCAAGGTGCAGCACTTCTCATTCTGATTACACATCTGCATCGCTGCTGCAGTGCTTTCTGCAAATGCTGCGTTTCCCCCCCCCCCCAAGGCTGACAAGAGATTATTATTATAGACATAATCCTATAGCTTCAGTGAAACTCATGCTGTCTGCCGCAAATGGATTAGGTTTCAGATCCAAATAGTCAGAAAGAGGTTGTGCAGAAGTCACAAAATGACCTCTGCTTTGACTTTTCGGATACAGCTGATTTCCTACACAAATAGAGGAGGGAAAGAACACAGAATTGTCTGAGTGCACATAAAATTTCTAAACATCAGTGTGCTCTGAAGAGGAAGAAACACTGGATATTTATAGTGGGGCAATAAAAGGAGCCAAACCAGGGACTTAATTTCATTTTGAAAAATACAGCATACATTTCCTCTCTAAAAGGTCTATTTCCCCTAAACTGGTTAGTTCCATTGTTTCCTGTTTCTTTGTCAGGATTTTTTATTTTTTTAAATCATGGGCTGCTTTGTCAAGATATCTCCAGCAGGTTGACGTCTGGTGAATGAAGCGCATTGTTGCAATGTCTCAGGGCCTGAATGGGGCTGGCAACTGACATCGGCAGACCCATAATGTGATTCATCATTGCATGTATGGTTACGTTACTTCAAGTGATTTCAATTCCGGAGAAGGCGCGGGGGGCGTGGTTGCTTGGGAGGACAGAGAAATAGGGGGAGAAGGAGAGAGAGTGGTGCACGGTGGCGCTTCTGCTTGACTCGTCTATCAGCCAATCATTACTGGTAGCTGTAATAAGTGTACGATTTTGTGCTTGGCAACGGCTTACTCCAAATAAGAGAGCCAAACCGCAAACGTGTTTTAGCGCAACGTTTGTCCTTTAATTGCGACAAAAAAAGAATATCCCAGATTGAATTCAATTCTTGGAGCCTCCCAGGCAGTCCTTGATAGTTAGCAACCCTAATGCATGCTGACATCTTAAGCCACAACATGACATGATCTCATCCAGTTACATGGCTCTAAATCCCCAACTGTCTCCTTTTTTTCTTGTTATCAGGAACAGAGAAGGCAGTGACAGAGATGCTACCAACGTCTACCAGCATTGATCTTCAGGTTAGCAGAATAGGCAGGGTGTAATGCAGTTACACTCATTGGCCACTATTAGGTACACCTATGTAACACCAGGCAGGACCTCCCTTTTGCCTCCAGAACAGCATGAATTCTTTGCATTATGGATTCAACACGTTGCTGGAAACGTTCCTTAGTGATTTCAGTCCATGCTGACCTCAAACGCATCGCGCAGTTCCTGCAGCTTTTCGGTCACACCATTCATGCTGCGAACCTCCCGTTCCACCTCATCCCAAAGGTGCTACTATTGGATTAAGATCTGGGGACTGTGTAGGCCATTCGAGTTAACTGGAGTCACTGTCATGTTTGTGGAACCAGCCTGAAATGATGTGTGATTTGTGACATGGCGCACTGCACTGCTGGAAGTATCCATGTGAATAAGGGTAGACTGTGGCCATAAAGGGATGCACATGGTCAGCAACAATGCTTATGAGTGCTGTGGCATTCGAATGATGCTCCATTCATATTGAGGAGCCTAATGGTAGCATGTATCCATGGATTCAGGCTGTGTACACCAAATTCTGACCCTAAACAAATTGAGATTTTTCAGATAAGGCAATGTTTTTCAAATCTTCAGTTGTCCACTTTTGGTGATGATGTGCCCACTGTAGCATAATCTTCCTGTTCTTAGCTGACAGGAGTGGAACCCAGCCTTGTCTTCCATCCTCCTCAAGGTTTGATGTGTAGTGCCTTCAGATGTGCTTCTGCACAACACTGTTGTAAAAAAAGCTGTCATTTGAGCATTTGTGGGCTTTCTGTTTGCTTGAACAAGTCTGCTTTCATTCTCCTCTGTCCTCTTTCATTAATGGGGTGTTTACTGGCACTCACTGGTTGTTTTTTTTGTTTATCGTACCACTCTCTGTAAACTCTAGAGACTGTAAGTGCACAAAAATCCTAGGAGGGTGGCCACCATGTCTGGCACCATCAATCACGGTCAAAGTTGCTTAGATCTGGCATATTACCTATTCTAATATTTTAACAAAAAACTAAACCTCTTCACCCATGTTTGCATGCTTTATATATTGCATTGTAGCCACGTGATTTGCTGCTTGGAGGAGCAGGCTATTTGTTAATGAGCAAGTGTACCCAATAAAGTGCCCGGTGAGTGTACAGAACATCAAAACCAGCCACCCGAGTGCCGGATATTCCAATTGAGTACACTTCCATGTTCTGCACAAGAAACGACACAAATTGGACGGCTTAAAAATAGTATCAAAATATCCAGCATCTAATCGTGGCTTTATGCCCTGAAATCATAAAGGTTTTGCTGAAAAGGCCATGTTCTCCTATCTCAGACATCTCGTGCCATTTGTCTTTTGAGGCGAGTGTGTGCCATAAAGCCGAAGATTTGTGCTGATGTGCGGAACAATGCAAAAGGAAAAAACTGTTTCTTCTCGCCATGAGTGATGCTCCATTCTGAGAGGGCTATTTCTTAGCTTAGTTTATTGCTTAGTATACCAAAAAAAAAAAAAAAAAAAACCCCGGGTTCGTGTTGTAAGCAATAAATCACATTGTATTTTGGGGGAAATAAAGCAGTGCCTGCATTTTAGTGCTCCTCTGGTGGCTCCGCTGCCTGGGAGGAGAAAAACACACCCAGGGTCTGCGGGGGTCAAACCAGCCGACGTTTGACTGAAAATGAGGGTGCACGCTGCCGCTACTCTGTGAGCCCTTCCGTTTGCTTGTCACGCTCTCCGAGGAGTACGGCTGAAAGCGCCAACAAACCTTAATTGCTGTGAATCAAGAACCCGGCTCCAGCCAAGTCCTAAAGCTAATAGATAGCACAGTAATATTTATATGACCTGTGTTGATGTGCGGACATGCAACAGAGAGGCTGAAACACATGAAGTCGCACAAATGGTTGCACAATTTGTGCAAGATGTACAGATGCTTATGGTATTCTGAGATGCATCTTCTTTCCCCAACCTTCACAGGTGGAAGATCATATGGTTAAAATGCGTCATTTCAAACCAGGCATTCAAGCATTTGTTATTTTGCTTCTGTATATAAATCCACTATTGTGACAAATTTATCCCGGAGAGAAAAAGTATAACAGCTGCATGGGGAAGTCAGCCACCAAAGGCCCCATGATTGGATGGGGCTGTACGGAGCTATTTGCTTGTGTGTGAAGGGAGGGAGATAGGCCTGCCTTGGCGTGTTTGTCGGAGCAGAAGAGGAAGATTGTACCTTAAGCCGCTTTTCCACCGCATGGTACCGGCTCGACTCGACTCTACTCGCTCTTGGTGCCAGGTACTTCGTTTTCCACTGCAGATATAGTACCCCCGTCAATTTAGCTGGTCGTCATAGCGACACGGCACGAAACGCGTTGCTCTGACCAATCAGTGGTCTGCAGTGTTTTCACATCACCTTTTGGTATCGCTTCAGCTCGCTTGGAACCTCGACCGAGGAGATACCAAAAAAGTACCAGGTACCAGGTACTATTCACAACTTCTGCCCGATGGAAAACCAAAAAAGTTGAGTAGAGTCGAATCGAGTTGAGCCGGTACCATGCGGTGGAAAGAGCCAAGCCATTGTTTCATTAAAGCACTGGAACAAAGCGAATACATGCTCGCAGTGTTGCACAGCAGATTCGCATACAGTGCAGAAAGGCGACACGACAAGTGTGCTAACCAGTTCCATCACATTTTAAAGGAGAAAAAACTGCCCTTGTTTGATATTCTGTTCAACGTAGTTAGATAATGGAAATTTTTATCTCAAGAAGCAAACCACTGAGGCTCCTCAGAGAGTTAACACTGCTCTTGGTTCCCTCAAATGCACTGCATTCAGCAAAGTGTTTTGCTGAGCAAGTGAGGAGAGAAAGAGAGAAAAACAGAGAGAGAGAGTGTTTGGGTGTGTGAAAGAGATGGGGGGGGGGGATCTGATGACCTGGTGGAGTTGCGGAAGCATGAGAGGAGGATTGAAAAAACAGTGAGAGATGCGAATAGCGTTGGGCTGAAATAATTGTTAACAACACATATTATTAGTTATTGCTGTGGGCATATTGTTTGAAAATTACAGATACATGGGACATCTTATATTTAAAGTAGAAGTGGCTGACTAGCTGTGTTTCTATTTCAATGTGCTCCCCTCTTTTTTCAGTGCAATATATATGTACATATAGTACACACATAGATACAGACCTTTTTACACATCTGCTTCAGCTACAGGAACCTACGTTATGAAGCTACATGCGCTTAGACATACTGGATGAAACTAAATATTTATTCAATAATGTTTCACTTTATATCATTCTATAAAAGATTAAAAAACATATAAAACATGTTTTATAAAAAGCACTAAAGCTCCACTGTACTCTTGTTAGTTAACTGTTTCCCCTCCATTTCCCTCATCTGTGAGGACAATTACTTTATTTTTGCATAAATTTAAAAAAAGAAAAAAAAAAAGAAACGTTTATTCAGCATAACTTTATCTGGCCACACATACATTCGAGTCTCATGTATATATCCTCTTTTAATGAGATGGGGTCATTTTTGGCCATGGGTCACATGCGCTTGAAAATGTATAAGATGTCGCCCGTGGAAAGAAGCTCACCCCACATGGCTCCTGTCACATCACATTTCTTCAGGAACTGTGTTAAGCTGCTGTATGGTGTTGGATATTAATTCCCTTTGCTTGACTGATGCTGTTGGAACGCTGTCACCTCCTTCTGCTGAAAAAGAGTGGGGATATAAGAATTATAAAACTAGGCAATCCGCGTATGTTTCAACTGCATTTTTCAAAGGAAGGACAATTTACAGCTGAGACTGTTGGAATATAAATGTTCTCATTAGCCCAGAGAATACTAAATGTTACGCGTGAAACTTCTGGAACACCATCCAATGTGATTTAGCACCTACAATCGCAAAAGCATTTCCCAGATCAGCACACACTTTACATTAAAAAAAGTTCTTAACTTGTAACACTGTTAAGCTCAAGGTCGCTTGTGAAATTAAGCCTACGCAAATCATTTCTGTGACATAACTTCTTGCATGATATAAATTTAGAATGAGTCTCTTTTTTTAAGCTAGAGCATTTCTCATGAGCGGCTTCTTAATCAGCCACTTAACTATGTGGCACCATAGTTGCTTGGGATGAGCATCTTTTTTTAGTTATTCCTGGCAGCTAAACTCTACTTTAATCCCCACCAATTTCGTATTCCTTTAAAAGAGCTGAGGGTGAACTAAATGTAGGGTTCCTGTTCTTAATGCACTAACAATGCTAGCTGGTCATATAAAATGACGAATGTTACACAGCTAGTAGCTAAATTTGCAGATCTCCACCAGGCATTCCAAATGGAAGCAGTTGTTGATCACTTGCGCCCCCTAGTGGCTGGTTAGGAGTTAGCGTTCAATCTATTTCAATGGACAACAATGATGGAACTTAATTCAAATAAAATACTTGTCGTTGACCGACTTGCAGAATATTCGAGAATTCAGGTCCTTGGCCTGCTGTCAGCATGCACAAGAAATATTAGGCTGATCGGCCCAGTAGTATGCGAGATTAGCTGCGGACAGATACACAAACACACGCACAAACAAACACACACGCGCACACACGCGCGCACAAACACACGCAACCAAACGCATGATCCCCTCCAGGCTCCGCCTGGCGGAGATAACAACGGCCACAGCCTTGTATATGTCTACTGTATTTCAGACAACATGTACTTATCACCACAGGGCAGATTGCTTAAAATTCAAACCTTCTCTCAGTGAGCCTAATTCATACACTTAGAGTATTGCTGTATACCAGTGTATTGGAAAATTTTAAATATTAAACCCAGAGACAATATACAAATCTTTCAATCATGCTTCCTTTCTAACATGCCAATGTGTCTTTTGGGCACACTGCATCTTGTATCACCCTTTCAATTTTTAATCACTCTTCATTGTGCTGATAGACATGCACAAGCTTTTCAAAGGATGGATTTGCACATCAAGGGATGTTCCCCTGCTGTTGAGGGACGTAAAAGTGCCCCTCCTCAGTCTTTCAGCACATCTCTTCGTCCTCACATCTCCCAGCCTTAAGATGCTCCTCACATTAGTTTGAAGGCAGGGTGGCAGAGGAGATGTTTCTGCGATCACTCCCAGCTGCTTAAATGCTTTTATCTTTTCTTAAAGTTTCCGAAGTATCAGAGAATTTTGCCAAGGGAGGCCTGTTTTAGGCATAGGAATCTAGGACCAGAATATGGGATTCGTAGCCAAATTGGCTTTTGTCATTCATAGTTTGAACTGTTTATGGAACATGTAAGCATCGTATATGATTTATAAACCTAGTTGCTTTGAAACATAATGAAAATCGCATCAATTTTACAACAATAGAAAAAAGTATGTGATGAAGAAATTGCCTGACTAATAATACTGTCTGATTTTGTTTGCTCTGAAGAAATAATTTTTTTGCTGCATAATCCACCAAAGCTCCACAAGCAAGCAGAAATGTAGACAGTAGACACATATTGACAACAGAAAACAAGCATTTGCAGGAAGAAGATTTATATATTCAAACTCACAGCAGCTTTATTCACAACCTACTTTACAACCCCAATACCTATGTGGGAATGTTTTTTCCTATTTAATCATCAGACAGAACTGGTACAACATGGAGTAGACTATGTGAGAAAGAATAAACTAAGATTGAACAATATAGACTCGGTAGGATTAAAAACATGTTGCAGTGCAAGACTTCATTAGGAAGAGCACTGCTATATCTATGCGTTGCTGAGGAGAATTCGTGGTGCAGAGTGTAGTGTAGAGTGTAGCTTTTTATTGGGGCTTGGGTCATACTTCTTGTTTTCACTGGAACCCATAATGACTCAATAAAAAAAGTTATTTAATTGCACAGGTTAGGCCCTCTCCATCTCTCTTAAGCTACCGCAGATGCAGTGCCTGGAGACCACAGGTTTTGTGCCGGTGGGATGCATACTGAAAGGTCATGGGTAATAGCTTGAGAGCTTTTTTTTTTCTCGCTGTGTGGTGCTGCTCAGACTTATCCAGAGCTGTCCAATTGTGTGGCTGTCATTATTATTCAGGAGAAAAAGTCTCTCTCTCTTCAGCTGAAGCTAGCAGTTCATTATCGAGAAAATGGGAGCCCTTACAAGCCATTATTAGCACTAGGGAAGATGTAGGATTCATGGTCCATTATGAAAAGGGAACTTTTCTGATGGTTTGATGGTTAGTCTAGCTGCAATGCCGTGTGTGAGTTATTGACACTGTTAGCTACAGAAGACAGCACATTATTACAGTGTAACAAGATGGAATGTATTCCTTTTCATTTAAGGCAATGACAGGTTTCAAGAGTTAACATTTGTAAAAAAAAAAAAATAAAATAAAAAAAAAATGTCCAATGAACAATGAATTGAAAGCCTGGTCTGTGACTTTGTCATTTTAAAAATGTGTCTCATTTTGTGCTGTTCATGAAATAAATAAAAAAAATGCAGATATGTTGCATGCTTTTTAAATATATGAGGGTCACTCATTACCTGTAGCTGCATGTAGATTGCTGTGACTGGCAGTGCACCTTGGTGGATTCTAATGACAGTTCATCCTCACTTCAAACAGCAGGTGCGTGCAGCTGTGTGCTGTGTATTTCAATGTGTGCAATCAGGGGTGATTTTTACAGTGGTTGCAACAGAACACGCACAAACGCACACACATACAAAATGGTGGATTCCTCACAGTCTGACAGCCCACATTCTAATACCCTGTGTGTCTGCATGTTATGCATGAGAATGTGTGAGGACCCAATGAGGCCATGTGCATGTGGGTTTCCTGTGTGTGTGGGTGTGTGGGTGTGTGTGAATGTGTGTGAGTGCGTGTGTGTGTGTGTGTGTGTGTGTATGGGTGTGTGTGAATGTGTGTGGGTGCGTGTGTGTGTGTGTGTGGGTGTGTGTGTGTGTGTGTGGGTGCGTGTGTGTGTGTGGGGCAGAGAAAGTAATGCCTGCCCCCCCCCCCCCCCGCCGCAGACAGCCTGGATGGCATGTGCATTTTGAGATTTTTGGTGTATTCCTTAAACCCTGGCCTGCTCCTCCTGAAAGCACACCATGGAATAGCTGCTAAAGAGCTATTTGTGGACTATCCCCAAACACAACTTCTAGAGCTGTGTTGAAGAGCAGCTATGGCTCCTCTCAGGGCACAGACAGCAGTTGGTGATGCCACAGAGCATATGAGAGAGATGTTTGAACAGGAAAAAAAAAACATTCTATGAAGAGATGCTTAATGGGCAAGAGGCCAATTTCAAAATTTTTTACACAGATGGTGATGGACTCAGCCAACAAAAGAATACATGCACTTATGAAAGATGCATGAGCTTAAGTCAAGCCTCCAATACTCTCAAAAGGATGACGATGAGTTAAAGAACAACCAGAATAAGCGGGTGATTGAATTATAAAATCATAAAAAAATAAAATATTGTTCTACTATATTTTATTTTATAAAATAATAAGTTCTACTGTGCCCAGGACCACTTCAGGCATGGCAGACTACCTTCGGAAACTAGATTACGTCGAAAACCAAAGACAAAGAAACAATGTTGTTATCGAAGGTCTGGGTTCAGATCACGGGATGGAGACACGGAAGGAAACTGAAGGAATTGACTCAAAGACAATAGAAATTGAGCATGCCCATAGAATTGGGCTGTTCAAAAATTATTGGTAAGCCAAGGCCAGTAACGGTAAAACTTCCGAGATTCAAAGACAAAATAGCTCATTGGGCTCTGTATTCTGGCTAGCGAATGTCATGTGACTCAGGGTCGCACTCACAAAGTGATATTTGCGTCATGGATTTTTTTCAATTTAGTGTTCATGAGCAAGAGCAGTCACCACCAATAGACTTCCTGAATCTATTACAGAAATTTTGGCTAGAACTGCTCCATCTTACTTACTTACAGCGTGCATATAAGGACAAATGGGGAGGAAAATGACCCTCTGACACTGTAGGGATAAGCAATGGATATTCAGTGTGTAAATACAGTGAAAATGCAAACCAAGCCATAAAAACAGTCATAACTTCAGGTATACATCATATTTAAAGGTGATAAGTAGGAAGGAGTCCCTTGACTTTACCTGAAAGACATTTCAATATGTGAAAAAATAAACAACTAAGAGAAAAATGCTTCAATTTTCAAATCACACTCTCAGAAAACTTATGGGCTGACCTTTTTGGAGTTTTTCCCATTTTGTAAATGTTTTTTTTTTATTTTTTATTTTTTTTAACAAAATTGACTAAAACTACATTTGCATTGAAAGGTCAAGCCTTAAGTCTTCTGAGTCTGCGGTTTGAATATTGGAGTTTGACATGCAAAGCATTTTTCTTCAAGTTTTTCTATTTTTTCATATTTTCCATTCTGGCTGTAGCCAGCACACCTCATTGGTATGGAGACACATCTGTGCACAAGGCGTCTGTCTCGATTTTTGACATTTCAACAGACTCCACCTCCACTTAGGGATGATAAGTGACTCCTAGGATGACAGTAATCAATTATACAAATCAAATTTAGTATTGATTCATTAATCCTTCTCTGTGATACATGAAGCTACTTTTCATTTGATTGCTTCAACCTTACTCCCGTATGCTAAACCAGATAATTCATTATGTAAGTGAAAAATTAAGCTATTTGAAATTGAGCTTTACAAATTATTATACCTCCCTCTACATGGGCTGTTCTGACTTTCCTTTTTGAAATTCTTCCCATGCTGAGTGTCGTTAGCTCTAAGATGTCACTCTGCTGATTCATACAGGAAGCGTGACATTGCCATGGTAACCTATGCAGAGCCTCTCTGTCTGATCATGTCTTGCCCAAACATCCCTCCGCCTTCCCAGAATCCTTGCTGCATCTGCTGTGCTTCATCATCCCTCCGACAGTCTGGCGCTGATTGTGACCCGAATCCACGGCTGTGATTTATGGCTCCAGGCAAGGGATCATTTTCACTACGATCCAGTTTAACCAATTATGAAATTTCCTGCAAAGTGAGCACGTTCTTCTTCACCTCCAAAGTTTCAGGCCCGCACAAAAAACCACTTTAATAATCACTACCCCCTAGAGGTCATTTGTAGAAATGACACCATCTAGAATGTTCAGGACCAGACTTTTTTTTCTTTTTTCCTTGATTTGGAAATGTACTCCACAATTTTAGATTTGTAATCAAACAGTTCACATGTGGTTAAAAGGCAGATTCTCAGTTATTATTATTATTTTTAACACATCAGTATGTAGAAATTACAGCATTTTTATGCATAGTCCTTCCTTCAGGGTGCCATAATGTCTGGGACAAGTGGCTTCACAGGTGTTAGACAGTGGCGGTCCAAAACTAACAAAAATCTTTTATGCATATTCATTTATGAAAGCAAATAAACACATGAAAATCCCCATGATCATGCAACTTTAATGGGACCTACACTTTTCTCAGTGAGAAAGATAATGGTTATGCCTTGTCTTCAGTTTGTCGCCATTTGACCAAAAGAAGGGTGCCCCAATGTGTGGTTTGATATTTGAAGAAAAAGGCAGTTAATAATGGTCAATGCTAACAGGGTAGAAGCTAGTTTAAAAAAAAAAAAAATATAGATACACCTTAGCAGTGTGTGTTAGAGGAAATTACTTTCATCCACAGAGAGTAATAAAACAGAGTCTCAATAAAGATCATTTTGAGGAATGAACACTTCCCTAAGCCACACAAAGCTTTAGCAGCTCATAAGTCATAATTAAGAAAAAATACTTTTGCATTCCCCATTCCTGCTGGGTCTGGAGTGGGAGAAGTAAAGTAGAAAGAATGAAATGGGTGAATGTGTACAGAAACAGCCTGAATATTAAAGGGAAGATTTAAAAAAAACAAAAACAAAAAAAAACTCTTTGCATAAGGAGCTAGAAAAGTGAGTGAGCGAAAAGTGATATTTCATTGTATTTTCCTGTAGATAAAGCTATGGGCAGTTCGCAAAAGGGTGCTCACGCAGAAAAACTTACAAGGAAGGAGGGCTTGGGTGGATTTGAAATGGTTGATCAATTATCCCTGCCTGTTCTGTTCTTCCACTGAGCACCTGGCTCTAAATGCAGCCTGCTGCCTTCTTGTAAAAAAACACCAGTCGGTGTTGATCGGATCATGAAAATACAATGATGAACCGGTCCCTGACAATTTGCTTGTCTACTCATTGTGTTCACATGGGTGGCTGGTTCACATAGGGACAAATGCACATGCACTGTATTCACTTTGAAACCAGGAGTAAAGCTGTGCATGTCTGGATTTTGTAAAACAGTACTGCTGTTAAACGAAACCTGGAGTAAATATGTGGATTTATCATATATTGTGATTGGACTGGTCACATATTTAAAAGACCATATGTCATAAGCTTTCATATTTTCTGTTAAAACATAATAAGTTGGTAGATTTAAAAATTGTGCAAAAATAAAAACCTCAAAGAATAAGACAATAAATCAATGGAAAAAATAATGTGCAATGCTTTATTTTCAAAACAAGAAGAGAGAAAAAAAAAACACAAGCTGCATTCCATGTTTTTTTTCTATTTTAGCCTGTACAATTTGCTACCATAGCAACATTTTTACCGAACAGAAGATTTTGGGACAGTGCGAATACAAGTCTGTCAGTCAACACAAAGAAACAAGATTGTCTAGTGAAGTATTCCAGTTTCTGCCTCCCTTTCATTCGATTGTTCTGGCATCAATGAGAATAAAAACATGAGACAAAGCCTTTTTTGCTTCTCACCACCTCATTTCCTCGTCAAAAGGGGCATGCAAGGTTACTCTACATCCCACTTAAAAGCAGTGTAGCTGGAATTCACACAGCAGTAAGCTGCTTTTAAAGTGAAGGATGAAGAATATCTTTATTATGACTAGAAGCATGTGCTGCACTAAACTCTGAGGCCTTCCAGCAGGGCCTCTGGCTCCAGGCACCAAACTTCCCGTGGACATAAAAAGTGTTAGAAATATTGCATGTTCTTTGTGCACGTCTTTTCTTTCTCTCTCTCTTATACAAATGGGTAAGCTTGGCCATGGGTAATCTTCCCCCTTGCCATCCATACCTGGGAGGAATCATTTCTGATGCCATGCGTCCTGGAACTCTCAAAACATACACCATATGACCGAAAGTGTCTGGACACCCCTTGGCCGAGGGCTGTTTATCCTGATTTGGGCTACACCCCTTGGTTCCACTGAAAGCCAATCTTAATGATACAGCATACAAACACATTCTAGACAATTTTGTGCTTCTCCAACAGTTAGGGGAAAGCCCATTCCTGTTTCAGAATGACAATGATAGGCACACACAGCAAGGTCCATATAGAAGTAGTTTTGTCGACGACAATGTGGAAGAACTTGACTGGCCTGCACAGAGGCCTGACCTCAACCCCATCCAACACCTTTGGGATCAATTGGAAAGCCAACTGTCAGCCGAGAGGACAAAGGTTGCCCGTTTCGTCCTGAAATGTGAGCGAAAAGTAAAATCATAATATCGAGGAATGACTTCCTCAGCATATCGCTCAGTTCTGCAGACCTCTTCATTAGTTGCGCTACATGACAATACAGAGTTTACTTGTGTAACATCTGTCATGTCAGGACCGCCAACAGTGAAGTCCTCTGATATCTGCAAAAATGACCGTCCGTTTAACCGCATTCGTTTTTATTAAAAATGCGTCGGTGGCAAACTAAACGGAATGTTAATTTAAAATTGTTCAACGTTTACTGTTCGCCCCAAACTGAGCTCGGCACGAATGTTTGTCATCTTGAGCGCACGTGAGATCTGCACCTACCGGAGAAGCCTATGGGTTTAACAGTTTAACAAGCCTTTAAGGGGGTGTCAGCCTAGCACCCTGCCAGAGCCCCCAGGTCCATCTCAGGCACACACACTGCATCCAGTAAATAAAAGACTAACATATGGCCCCACTGGTGGTTACACATATGAGTGCAGGTGCAGGCACTGCTGTTATCGTGTCACACAAAGCTGATATTAAAGCAGTCATGAAAGAATTAGAATTAGTCCCTGATGGTAACAACAGCAATGACCAGTAACTTTGATAGGGCTAACTATAAATCCTGTTTCTTATATGGACATATGTTGTTTTGCCTGGCTATTGTGAGCGGAGAATTTTCTCTGCTCAACAGAAGTGAATTCAGACATCAGCAGACCTAAAGCATGTCCCCAAAGAAAAACAGAGGGGAAATTTTTAAACCTGGATTATATGAAAATATTACCACAAGTTGACATATACTGTGCAAATATTCAGTAAAACAAATGTAATCAATTGTAATTATTTTATGTCATTGAGACAAGAGGTAGGATAATTGGAGGAGCTGAAATGAGTAGCCCATGTTAATTAAAACTAACCAAATTAGCATTTATGTAAATACGCGTTGATTTGTAACATGTTTCTCATAACTACCACAGAACTGGATTTTGGATTCGAGGTTTTTGTTATAAATTAATCAAATTAATATCTGATTATATATTATATATATATATATATATATATAGAGGAAAGGGGAACGTGATTCCCTTGCTCATTAAAGATGGTAGGCAACATACAATATAGCCTCCCAGGATTGCATCCTAATGATCTCTATCATTACCGTTAATTAAAGTATGCAAATCAGTTTTGCTTGGAAATAAATTTCAGTGCTGAGAGGGATATGGAAATCTCATGGCAAAGCGTCCGCATTTGGTTTGTTAATGAGTTACAGTGTAGACGTGTAACAATAAATTGCGTACATCAGAAAAGCATGCGGATGCATATGTTCTTGTGAGCCTTTATAGCCATGAAAAGATTTTGGATGGCTATTGACCATCTGCCGTACACACGCCTGTCTGCAGCCCTGTTTTGTTTAACGATGTGACAGCTTCTCGGTTTATAATATCTTTGAAATTTTCTCATAGCTCATTTGTAGCGCTGACACTCTGGGGGCTGAATAAGTACCAGACTGCACTCCAAGTCTCCACAATTAAATTCCCATCATAAGCATTTGCCAAATGAATATTTTCCCCCCCTGTCTTCCATTGCAGATGTTCCACCATGAGGAAAGCAGCAAAGACCTCAACTTCAGCAGCGCAGTCATTAACAAAATTAAAAAGGCTCTGTGCTTTAGATGTGAGAACAAGACGCTATAATTGCTCACGCTCTTGCTTGAAGGTATGGTATTGATCAGCATCATTTGCAGCAGTGAAGGCAAAATATATCCATGTAAAAAAAAAAAAAAAGATTGTCTCTCTCTCTTTCTCTCTCTCTCTCAATGATGTTGTTCAGCATGACACACAGACCCAATATTCTGCCTCATTTTCCAAAGATTTGTCAGATGTTCTGTTTATAATTTGCAATCAATATGCAAATGTACTTTGTCTATGACTATATGCAAAACTCTGCTCTCATTGTTCATTGTTCATCTGTTCGCATTGTAATACTCTTTTTAATTGCCCTTTGAAATGCATTCATTATGCTCTGAAATGCTTGCTATCTGCAACAACAGCGAGTCTTTACCTAATGTACATATTGTGCAGTACAGTTAAAGTGTCCTAGCAAATTGGCCTTTGACCTCATGCTGGCTGTAACCGCACTAGGCCAGCCTACTGTTTTTGGGGTCTGTCAAACTGTTTTGTTCCGTTATGAAGCCCTGAGCAGGGCCCGCCATGGCATAAATGCTCTATGTGGTTGTTTAGGGCCACAACTGCTAGGGGGGGCCACACGACCACGAGGGGGGGCCACACGATCCAATGTTTATCTATGGTAAATAACGTTATTTTCGTAATTACGTTATTCATCCCCTATCGCGGAACTAGCGGTATAAATTTAAAATGGAATGGCAACAGAACATTTCATGACAATGTAATGTAAGAAGGATTTGACCAAGAGAACTCCCCACCCCACCCCTCGACAGAATCCAACAGTCCCCCCGCCCCCGCCTCCGCCCCTCGACAGAATCCAACAGCAGCAGGCAGCTCTCGACATGTCATGCTATGGCTGAAAATGACAGAAAAACAGGAGCTGGAACGATGTGAGGTAGTTGCAAAGTCTTCAGCCTTCTGACCACACAAGACTTAATGAGGGAGATGCTGTACGATTTATAATGAGTGCACCCCAACCCCTTGGCAGACCTGAATCTCTAGTGCAGTCTGTCGTAGATGGTGGAATGGCCTGCTCGTTACTCCCTCTTCGAGCGAAATGTCATTACGATCCAAGAGACCAAGAAGAGTACACAAGGCTTAGTTTGATCCTTCCCATTACAATCAATACCAGTCCTGCAGAGGCCAGACTTCCCAGCATGCTCTTTTTCCACACAGGAAAAGGAATCCAAGCAGATATGTTTGTTTCCACGGTGGATACACGCTGCTGAATTACAACAGGTTATACTGGACCAACTACATGCAACTGGGGAGTAAAACATACCCAATCATTATTTTTTATGGAAATGATTGGAGTGCATATTTAAAAATATATTGGAAAACTAATGAATGAAGGTATGATTGAAAGAATTAAAAATGTCAAATAATCAAGCACTACTTGACAACAGAGGAAAATAATGATAATTTAGGAGGATAAAAACCATGTTTTTTACTCTCCAAGCCCTACTATAGACCCTACATGTGTCTGAAGCTTCAGTGCAGGTAGATAGATTGATAGGTAAATAGGCAGAAACTGTTGACCTCAGTGGATGCACCAACATGGGAGGTCACAGATCCAAAGATTCTTCGAGGCGGACATTTTTTCTTTCTTTCTAATTTCCACTGTCTAGTTCATTTGTTATTCCCAAGGGAATGGGCAGACAACTTGTCCACTGCAGAGTGGGTTATTAATTGGGCTTCTGCTGCTGTTAATGGCAGACACACATTCGGATGCAGAGAAGATACAATCCCGCACTTGTAATGTCATCCACCGCTGCAATATTTCACTTTAATTGCTGTTTGGTATCGTAACCTGGCCCTAGGAAGGTGCATACTAATTAGGCTGTGCCCTTGTTATGAAAGTGAAAACTGCACCTGAAATACACATAAAACTTCTCTGCATAAGCAATGGGAAATTTGAAACTCACTTTCTGCAATTATGTTTTTACTGCATTTTTTTGGGAGAGGAGTGGCAAAGATCAAGATATTGTATTGTAATTCCAAATATTATTCCCCTTTGCATTCTGACTTTCAGTGTTTCTTGTGGCTGTACAATCACTAATATAAAATGGTAGTATAGTGATAGTATAGAAAATCACCTGTCCTTTTGTGTTAAGGAAAGTCTTTTAAAAAATGGGGGTGTTCTAAAAAGTTTTGACTGGTAGTGTATATATATACACACACATACACAAATACACACGTATATAATATAATTTTTCATTCATCTTTTGACTCCTGAAAGCGATCTGTAATTATATGCACTTATATAGGTGCTTATACAGCCTATAGGCTGTGCATGAGCTATAGGTCACACAACCAAAATTTTTAAAAAATATATTTATAAAAAAAATGCATATATACATATAATTATATAATGCATTTTATAGTGTTCCCCATAATGGTGGGAAACTGTATATATGCACAAATACATTATAAACAGGTGGAAATAAATATGGTGACTTTGCAGTCAAGTAAACCTGAAGGCTTCTGCAATGGTTGTAACATGATTTTTAAAGTAAGACTTGATAAATCATTTCAGTACTTTTTAAAGGTGAACCCATTGTAAAGCAGAGGAAACAAATAGCCTTGTTTTGTGAACCAAAATGTTTCCCCTCTGAGGAATGTTCAACGGACAATATGCCATGACGTGATTAATAAAAGCTATCTTCTACTTGTTTTTGTTCTCTGCATGGACAATCAGGGCAACTGAAAGCACACCACAGAACTGAGGACTTATCAATCCCCAGTTAATTACACACAATAATGGAGGTAGTAATTGGCCATTAAGGTAATTATATTCCTCATGTTCGTTTAACTTATCAATGTCAGATTCCAATAGCTTGCTGTGATTGGGCTCATTTAAGTGCTGGCTGACATCCACCTTATCTGTTTTTCTCCCGAATCAGAAAGGGAAAAAAAATGTAATGAAGGCAATTACAGATATCCACATTAGCTTGATACGTGGTTCAAATTAGGAGTTAAATGTGCACATTCAGGTTACTGTAATAATATTTCTGTCATAGTTTCCCCATTCGTCCGTAGCAAAATTCGAAAACATTCGATGTCAGGGCTGGATTCAATCAAATCACCTGAACTGTTTGAGGGGATATGAAATTTAATGAAACCCTCTGCTTTGTTTCAATAAGGGCAACTTCAAGTTTCAAGCCAGTGAAAATTAGTTCTCATTGGTATGATTGACACCCAAGCCTGCAATGGAAAGGTCAGATCTCTTTAAATTATTTGTCCTTTCATACTAAAAGCTCTGTTTGGGTCGCACATTTTCAAGCATGGTAAATTTAGTTTGGTGTTCTGAGTAGCACAGGAAGATATCAAATCTTGGGAAACAGACAGTTGCTGCTTCAAGATGACTTTCTACCGTCCTGGTAATGTAATAAAATGTTGGGGTTAATGGGTTAATTTTGTTTCCTTGGTTCCATTTGATTACCTAAAAAATCACAAGGACAAGGTCAGCTCTGCTTGTGTGTTTTTTTTAGTCTAATGTTTTAATCTACTACAGCTTAAAGACACAGTACAAAGTTTCCATTTGCTTCCAGCAAACTATTTTGTTAACAACAGACCTGTACGTGGACCTATTCAAGGGAGATTGTAAATTTAGATACGCATGATACAGTATTATACACGTATAAAAGGAACCAAAACACAATAGTGAATTTGGTTATGTACTTTTTTCCCCCTATTGCTGATTTGGCGACTGCGAAAGCCATAACATATGATTCATGTGATTTTCATACTGATCAAACCATTCAGTGACTCCTCGAGCCCTGTGGATGGGAGCATTTTCATCCTGGAAGTGACCTCTCCCATAGAAATATTTTGTCATAGAATGAAGGTGATCTCTCAGAAAAACTTTGTATTGATTTGAAGTGACCCTTCAAGAGTACAGGTGGACCCAAACCATGCCAGGAAAATTTCCCCCACAGCATTACAGAGCCCCTTACAGACTCATTTGACCATATCCCTTTTTTCCACATCTCTGTGGACAAGTGCCTATCATTTTTGCACCACTGAACTCTCAAACATGTATTTGTCTTTGTAATGAGGGGTTCTTCCTACTATAATATCCCTCTCTATGTAGTTGTCAACGGATTGGGTCTTGTCGACATTGTCAATGCAGGACGTGATCAGACTTTCTCAGTCACCTGTATGGAAGCAATTTATTTCATTATGTTTCTCCACTCATTTATTCAGATGTTTCCTTTAATTCGTCAACAGTCTGCATATATACTCGATATGACCATCTGGACAAAAGTATCTGGACACCCCTTAGTCTGGGGCTGTTTTTCAGGGTTTGGGCTAGGCCCCTTAGTTCCATGAAGGCACATTTTAATGCTTCAGCATACAATGACATCCTGGATGATTCTGTGCTTCCCCAACGGAAGACCCTTTCCTGTTTCAGCATGACAATTCCCCAGGGCACATAGCGAGGTCCATATTGAAATGGTTTTGTCAAGAACGGTGTGAAAGAAATTGACTGGCCTGCACTGACCTCAACCCCATCCAACACCTCTGGGATCAATTGGAAAGCCTACTGTGAGCCGGGCCTAATCGCCTAATCAGTGCGCGATCTCACTAGTGCTCTTCTGGCCGAATGGAAGCAAATCCCTGCAGCAATGCTCCAACATCGAGTATAAAGCCTTCCCAGAAGAATAGAAGTTGTTATTGCAGCAAAGGGTGGACTAACCCCATATTAATGGTTATAATTTGGATGAGATGTTTAATGTCAGGGGTCCACATACTTTTGGGCATGTAATGTGTGTGTGTGTGTGTGTGTGTACATAGGCAGTGTAGTTGATATTTACACCAAAAAAGAGTAAGCAAATAAGTTTTTCACGGTGCACTAAACCTTTTTTCCCCAGAGTGCCTCTGCACTGATTCATAGTGGCTCAGACACACCTCTTCACCATGAGATGCTGTTTGCTGTGAGGGAGGGAGAGGCTCTTTGTGCCCATGAATATGGGAGGGGCAGGAATAATAGCAGCTGTCAGAAGTGAGGCGTGCAGCTATTACAAAGCGCACAGAAGACCTACAGTTTTAATAAATTTGCCATCCACATTATTAGATTTCCTTTATTTTAAAAAGAGGCTTGGAGATATTTACGATGAGCAGGGGGAGAGGCAGAGCAGTAAATTGGGTCTCCATGCACAGTGCAAGTGCACAGAGACCATTTAAGCAGTAATATCAATATTGTTTCAGTAGTAATGTTTTAATAAGTGGCTGTGATGGTGAAATTAGCCAGTGCTTATAGAGCTGGCTATTTAAATTTGTAGTAGGTTTAATTTAATTTAATTTAATTTAAGTGGGTTGATTAGCGTTCGATTGGGGCTGTCTATCACAGCACACTTCGACAAGCAACTTGATGAAGAGACATTTTATTTCAGTTTTGTTGTGTTTCTGCCATTCTTTATTTCATTCATGTCTTTATATTTTATTCTGTAGAATTAGTACCTCTGTCCCACAACACTATTGAATGACATACTGCAGGAATGCTCAAGTGAGTAGATTTACAATTAGCATTCTTTTTAATTCTCTCCAAATGAAATGCATACTGTATTTTCCTATTCAAATAAAGACATTTTTTTTCATTTGTCCAATTGTATTGTTTCCCACTGGGAAATGTTCGGACTGTTCATGATGTATCACATTGATCTTTAGAAATAAAAAGGCAATGGAAAACAAAGCTGTAAAAAGTGTTCTTTCCTTTGAGAAATTACACATTAAGACTTAATCGCGAATCATCCATGAGTCACTGAGGATCTGCCTTGCTCCTGGAATATGGAAAATACAATAGAGAGATGTTACCATTTCTCTCAGCAGTCAAGCGAGTAAAAAAGTGATGATACTTCCTATGCTCACAGCTTAATTTTTGTCTGAATTTTGTCTGTTCAGTAAATACATTCCACACAATGCCATGAAATTCACCGTGCATACTCATCCCTTTGGCTCTGTGTGGTGCCAATGGACACTGCTGTAACCAAGTCTGCATTGTTTTCAACCCTCTCTTTCAGCCTGCAGCAGACAAGTAACTCCTCAACAACCACTGGGGGAAATTTAACTTGTGTGCCAAACCCTGAGGGTTATTTGCAAAGCTTGAGCAGTGGGACACTGGACATGTTCCCAGTAAAATCATATAACAGAGAGCCCACAGGTCACACACACACACTGGGCCCATCCTTCCCTGTGCATGAACCTTCATATTTATTCATCTGTGGTGTGCGTGCATGCATGCATGCATGCATGTGTGCGTGCCTGCGTGCTTGTGTGTGGTAAATGTTTCTGCTGTGTGATTTTACACCACAAACCCTCTAAATCAAACATTTTTTAAAATGCTTCCCTGGATGTTTCTCTTTGTACTTCTCAATCAGCATATTGCAAAGGATAGTTCAATTCATATTGTACATATTGTTGAAAAATGTCGTTGGTGTGCAATACACTTCATGATTCAAAATGTTCAAGATAAATCATGGATAATAGGTAGATAACAGTCTTTTTATATTTAATAATTGTCCCTGAATGTTTAGCTGCAGGTAGAGTACAGATTACATATCATATCTTTACTGAACGTAATAGTTCATCCTTGACGCAATAAGAGTAGCTTTTTCACACTGTGACAGAGCTCTTCAGATGCAACAGTGACACAGAAGCAAAATATGTCAGTGCTACAAAAAAAATAACACCACAAAATTGCTGTAAAAAAGTATAGCCTTAGACGCTAATATTTTAATTTTTAATTTTAATTTTGTGCAACGTTTTCTGCAATTCCAGACAGGAAACATTAGGACAACAAGGAGCTAATTTTTGACAAGTGAGCATTACTTCCATTTGTGCATTTTCTTATCAAGCTTCTTCTACTGAAATTGTTTTATCGCTGGCCTTCACTATCACACTTGACAAAATGGCTCCAGAACGGTTCCAAAATTGTCTGACACCACGAGAACAAAATGGGCTCTTTCCCTCTCTAAGAATTATGGATGGCGATGCATTTTCTTTGGACAGGTCACTCCATCAGAGATTGGTTCCACTCTGCCATTTCTGCCTCAACAGGTGCAGGAGCCCAATCCGCCTCTTGTTATATAGGACACAGGAGAGGTGATCAATCAATGTGCCCAGCCACTCAGTCTTTCTACTGCAGAGTAAAAACTGACCGTGATTGATGCACAAATTAAACAAAAACAAAACAAGAGTAATAATAGCAGCCATAAGAGTGCAGAGCGAAAAGCCAACCTTGTTTCATTCTGAATTTACAGCAAGTTGCATGAGAGGGGAGTGATCGAAGAAGCGGAGCATTTGAAGGGCAGGTCACAAGGTCATGTGACTCAAGCAATATCCCAGAGGCCCGTGCATAAAAATACAGGCTGTGCCAACTGCAGCCTGGAAGTCCCATGGTGCGGTGCATGAATGGCTGAGCAATGTTAAATTGCCAAGTTAAGTGTGCTTGCTTTTGCCCAGGGTTGGTGAGTGGGGATGGGGTGGGGGGTGAGCTGTTTGGCACTATGCACCTGTGCCCCACACCAGACCATTGCACAGAGGGGTGGATTACTGGCAGCTTATATAATTGGCTGTCTGCAGCTTTGAGCAGGCCTCATTTTCACATGAACTCTGTTCTGTGGTCCTCCAGTAAATCAGTATATTTCAGATATTCTGTGAAATCCAAACTGATGGAAGGAAGGCTTGATTATCAGGACTGATTACTTGCTTGCCATTCAGGCTCTTGAGCCAATAATGAATTTATAATATTTCTGCCTATACATTTTTCCAACCCTGTTTACGCAAATGAATGTTTTCGCCTGAAGTAGAGGAGCAAGAGCTTGGAGACACTAGAGTTTAAATATAACAACTGTTAAAACTAAAAAAGGTATAAATGGCATGTAATCTGGAGTAGTTCATCAAAAAAATCATAACTAATGAGTAATAACCCTCCCCCCCCCCTTACCCATAGGAAAACCATTTCATTTAATAATTCAACCGCTTTACTCCTGAAATAGATAAAACACCTTCTGCAATTTTATTCATGAACACAATATTGATCATTAAGACACCTGTGAACTCTCGGAAACATTCTGAAAAGAAAGGGAGAATTCCCCACCTTTCATTTGAGCAACAGCTCTCTGGCTTGACCATCGACTGTAGTGCAGTCTCAGTCAATATGACTGCATTTACATTTTGCATTTCAGGCATTTAGCTGATGCTCTTATCCAGATCGACTTACAATTAGTGCACAAAGAAAAGGCCCTAGACTCACCGACATGCCAATTAGAAATGAATGAGAGTGCAATGTTCAGGCCATACCATCCCAGTTATTGGTGATCCTTTGTTGCTAGAATTAACATGTTGAAAGGAAGGTAGAGTGGTGGGGTGGGGGGGGGGGGGGGGGGGGTGGGGGTGGGGGGGGCAAAAATAAAAGGACGGACAGTAGAAGATGTGGAAAAGGGGGATGGAAATCAGGGTGGAGAAGGTGGGAGAGGTATTTCCTAAACAGATCCTGCTGATCTGACTGATGTCGGCAGGTCAGTCCACCATTGGGGAGCCGAAAGGGAGACGAGTCCAGGCTGGGATGACCAGGCCATCGCAGGGAGGGCAGAGCCAGGCGCCCGGGGGCAGCTGGGCGCAGAGCACAGGGGTGTAGGGCTGTACCATAGCCTGGAGGCATGGGGGGGGGGGTGCAGCTCCTTTTGCAGCACTCAAGCCAACACCAGAGTTTTGAATTAGATGCTGGCAGCCGCCAGGAGCCGGTGGTGAGAATGAGGGGGGTGAAATGGAAACATTTGGGGAGGTTGAACACTAGGCAGGCTGCGATGTTCTGGATGAGCTGCAGGGGCAGGAGGGAGTTGCCGTAGTCCATTTGAGAAATGACCACACCCCTTACAGTCAGTCATCACTGGCTCTAACCTTCCCTGAGACAGCCACAGCCCTCCTGCACTGAAACTCTTGGATCATTAAGACAAACTATATGAGATACAGCTTCAACAAGTCAGAAAGAATAGAAAGAATGTAAAATAATAAACCGGCAAACTACTAACTATGCTGCTTTCACTAGCCACTTGTACTGCTGTCTCTTTTATCCATGAATAATGGATAAGTAATCCATAAATAATAATGACAACTCCATTTGTCATATCCTTTCTTCTAAACCAGGATAAGTGAGTCATCTCGGAGGTTGTCATGGTCAATGTCCATTCCATTTTGTGGCCTAATACTGATTTATTGTGATTTAATGAATGTGGATCTATGCATATTTGCGGTAGATTACATCAACCAAAGAAGAATTCCCATATTATGCTAAATGAAATTGTGATAAAAGCCTTTGGATTTCAGTCACGACGAATGGAAATATGGAATATGGATGGAATGGAATGGAATAGTTTAGACAAAACAGGCAGTTCTTGAAGTGGATTGTAACAGTCCTATATGCCCCTCCCCCCCTCCATAACACGACCACATCGGATTTTATTCCTTCCCATTTGGTCACCCACGTCCCTGCACGTTTGGCGTTTATTTTTTTTCCACTTCGAGCATTGAAAACAGGGTGGTTCTTGAGCAAAATCCTGGTGGTTAACCGTTTGATATTGTTACTTTTTGTACGTTTTCTGAAATTATATTCACGGAGGGCTATTTCAGTAGTCTGCTGTACGTACCATAAAAAGAGGATCTATCGCGTTCATGACCTAGCGTAGCACCTAGCACCCCAGAAATATCTTCAGCTGGCAGAATTACCTTCACAGCATCAGCAAGGTCCAGCATACAATTCAGAAACAGGATTTGTTTTGTTGTCTTGGGCAAGGTTGAATACATTCAAGCAAGCACCAATCTCTCTTATAATTGAAAGAGAGGTTGTGGAATCACATTGCTGACAACCTTTCATTTGCAATTTACTGCAACAAGACCAAATCAACATGGTTTCACTTTGAGGTTGACAGCTCGCTGGCCTAATCTTGGCAGTAATATATTTACTTTTTTCAGTATTATATATATATCTGTCATCACTGTTATTGCAGATATTGAATAAGGATATGTTTTTGTCTTTTTTTTCAGAAAGTATGCCTCACAGAACTCAGGAATAATCTTGAATTCAAATGAAGATGTACCTCTTTCCTACTCATACAAAACCAGGTACTGGTGAAAAACTAAGGGAGAGAACTTGCTCACTTTTTATGAAGGACTGCATAGTACACAAATTACTTGATTATTAATTAATTGATTGTGTGGTATTGTGCGGTTAACAAACTTGAAAAAGCTCAAAAACCTCTCCCTGCTATTGCATTACAGTTATTTAGCAGATAATGAAAATTTATTTATATATTAAATAAATATTAAAGTAAATGCCCCTTTCAATGATTTCATGCAGAAATACCATAAGGGAACCTTGCACATATACGATAACAAGGAAAACTACATAATTTAATGACCAAGCTAGAGCCATGGGTATGGTGTCCTATCAATTTTCATCAGCAGCATTCCAGGATACTACTCAAAGAATTCACGTTAGGGGGACTCCTACACTTCAACACCACAAGGAATTTAATGCACAAAATATTGACAGATGCTCCTGGTAGTAGATAAGACTTGCTGTAAAAAGATGATGTCAATCAGGGGTTGCCAAATTCATATACATAACCAATTTGTCAATTCAATTCATTACACTTAAGCTCAGTCATGTGTAAACTCAGTGCTGATTTGCATAATGAACCTTATTTCAAACTGCCTCTTTTTTCCCTGTTAAGACTATAATTATACCCAGAATTACTAGGACTCAAGCACTATAATGTTTGAACAGCACACCCTACATGGGCAAAAGCCTGTGAGCTTGATTAACATATTGTTCCAAAACCATGGGAATAAATGGTGTTGGTCCCACCCCCCCCTCTGCTGCTATAACAGCCTCCATGCTTCTGGGAAGGCCTTCCACTAGATTTTGGAACATGGCTGCAGGGATTCGCTTCCATTCAGCCACAAGAACAATGGCATGCAGTCGGTGTTCCAATTCATCCCAAGGTGTCCAATGGAGTTAAGGTCAGGGCTCTGTGCAGACCATCAAGTTCTTTTACACCAAACTCACCAAACCATTTATTTATGGACCCTTGCTTTGTGCACTGGGGCAATGTCATGCTGAAACAAGAAAGGACCTTCTCCAAACTGTTGGAGAACCACAGCATTGTCTAAAATGTGATTGTATGCTGTAGCATTAAGATTTCTGGAACTAAGGGGCCAAGCCCAAACCATGAAAAACAGCCCCAGACTATTATTCCTGCTCTACCAAACTTTACAGTTGGCATTATGCATTCAGAGAGGTAGCATTTTGGCTTTCATAACTCCAGAAAACACATTTCCACTGCTCCAGAGTCTAATGGCGGTGTGCATTACACCACTTCAGCTAAACACTTGGCATTGCGTGTGTTGATCTGCGGCTTGTGTGTGGCTGCTTGGCCATGGAAACCCATTTTCATGAAGCTCTTGATGAACCATTCTTGTGCTGACAATGGTTCCAGAGGCAGACTGGAGTTCAGTGGTAAGTGCTGCAACCGAGGAGGACAGACAATTTTTTCCGCACTTCGTGCTTCAGCACTTGGAGGTCCTGTCTCATGAGCTTGTGTGGTCAACCGCTTCACGGCTGAGCTGTTGTTGCTCCTAAACGTTTCCAATTCACAATAACAGCACTTACAGCAGACCAGGGGATGTCCAGCAGGGCAGAAATCTGATCAACTGACTTGTTGGAAAGGTGGCTTCCTATGACAGTGCCATGGTGAAAGTTACTGAGCTCTTCAGTATGATCCAGTCTACTGCTAATGTTTGCCTATGGAGATTGCATGGCTGCATGCTTGATTTTATGCACCTGTTAGCAATGGGCGTGGCTGAAGTAGCCAAACCCGCTAATTAGAAGGAGTGTCCACATACTTTTGGCCATGTAGTGTACTTTCTCTACGACCCTTGTTCATTATACTGTTATTGAAGCAAACTGAACAACACTGAATTGTATGGTGATTGATTGGACACAGACTCAAGCTTAGCTAGGCTTTGATCTCAGCAGCCATGACAATGCAATCACAAAGAACTGGAATGTGTGCTGGCCCAAGGAGCAAAAGCAAGTCTTACCGGGCCACAGTGGAGGCAGAGGATGAGTGAGGTTGAAACTAGATGTTACTAGAGTCACGAGAGGCAGAGCAGCGTGGTCAGAAAGGCCATGTGTGCATCCACTGATAGTGCAAAGCTCAATTAGAATCTTCTCTGCCAGGGCCCTGTTTTTTTTTCTCTGGGTGGTTCAGATACATAAAGATTAGAATGCCTGTCTGGAAATGACAGATTACCCGGCTTAAAAGGATTTGAACAGAAACTTTGACGACACTCTTGGTTTACTGCATTGAACCTAGCGGGTCGCAAATATGACCCCTTCCGAATCATCGTCTGATGATAATTACTGAACTACCCCCACCACAGCAATGAATACGAGGCTAATTAAGTTGCCTACAGCACCCATTGTGAAACAGTTTTAAAAAATAGGCATGTCACCACTTGTGCCTTGATGTGTCGATGGATGGAAAATTGTGTCATGTGTTTCACTATTTTTTTTGTGATTTCTCCTAGAGCAAAGCTGAATTCAAGTCTGTCAAACTGAGATATCCATTGTGATAATTATACAACTTATAATGATGACATATTGAATCATGCACAGACATCAGTAATAAAAATTTGAATGATATAAAATTGTACCGTGCTGACTAGAAATCTAACAGAAGTCTTGCTTATGAGGACATGGTCCAAATTTTAATTAGTCGATTTATCTATACTCATAGAGATGTCTCCCCCACTTTATTATTGTGCATAAACGTCATTAACTAAAGATTTTTTTCTTCCGCTCAGTATATAATCACCTATCGTTTGTTATTTGTATGCCACACCCACCAGGAGCACTGCAGCTGAAGCATGTGAGCGAGTGATGAGTTTCACATGACGTCTGATGCAATGGAATGGAAGCACTAGCAACCAAGGCAAACACACACGCACATACGCACACACACACACACACACACACACACACACACAGAACCAAGGCTAGGTTCCCTGAAGTGAAAACCAGTTGTGTTGTGCCATTGTCTGTAGTCGATTATGGGTGAAGGTCTTCAATACTACACACACACACACACACACACACATACGCGCACACCCACACACACACACGCGCACACCCACACACGCACACACACAATCAAGGCTAGGTTCCCTGATAGGTGAAAACCAGCTGTGTTGTGCCATTGTGTATAGTCGATTATGGGTGAAGGTCTTCAATACTACACACACACACACACACACTTGACGCTGACTGATAGGGAAGAAGTTGCAGTTGTTTATTATTAAAGAATTTAACGTGAATAACAAGAGGGTATGCAGTGACAGGGTTAGTGCAGAGGGGATTTCCGAAAATGACACAAGCTACACATCACATTCCGTCTAGGAAATATCTCTAAGTTGTCACAGAAGGGTTGATCCTGTACCTTGAGAATCAGAATCTCAATCAATCAACAACACAAAGCATATGCAGCTATTATATGCTGTGCTTCATTTTGTCATTCATCTTCTGCTGAATATGAGAGCAAGGGAACCAGAGGCTGGTGTTGGGATGGGCTGTGTGACTGGACTGCAGTGAGTCACAATGGCTCCATTACCCCCCGTAATGATCTCAAAGATTTTTTTTTTTTCCAACTGGATGGGCTAATGAGGTTTGACCCACCACCCAGGCTTAAACAACACAAACAGTGCTTGGACTGCAGAACCATTAATTGAGAAAATGAATTGCAGTGGTACTGCCGGCATGACTAACAACCAGTATGCCTCAGTTATCATGGGGTTTCCATTATAGCAGCATTAAGCTGCCCTGACACTACAGGAGGATCTCTGAAATAGTGTCCTCAACAACAACAACAACAACACTTACTTCCATTTAAGGGGCATTCAAACCGAAAATAACCATGACCATAAAGAGAAGAAAAAAAAAATTCCTTGCACTTTTGAATTAATGATTGGTTCGGTTAAAAAAAGATATTGAACTGTCCTTCTCACGCTGGTTCTCCCTCTCATCAATGTCTCAGTTATTCAATTAAACCGATTCAACCCCTGAGTGCTACTTGCACACATTACATTAATTATTGAATTGAAACCATTAAGCTGGGGAAAAAGACCAACCTGAAAAGACCACCACAAATTGCCTGCCGTGAGAAAAATAATAACCTCCGCGTGTCTGATGAACTGCAGGTGTGAGCTGCATCAACGGTGTGAGGTTTTCCTCTTGCCACCACCTTCTGTGGGGGGGGGGAAATGGCAGGAAGCAATAATTTCTCATGCACAGTACTCCTTGACATTACATTTTCTCACTTCCTCCGTTACCCTCTAAGCAACCTGGCTGCTACTGTGGCCAGCAATTGTGAATCATACATGCTTCTACTATTTTTTTTCCCCCGAGTCTGGTGCATGGCACCTAACATTGCTGCTTGCAGCTATATTTTCAACTTGTTGTTACCTTATACAAGTACTCAGGCTTTGGCCCTGCACTGAATGTATACAAAAAAAAAAAAAAGGAAAAGGGAGGATTTATGAATAAACAACTTGTCCAAGGCAAAGTCTTCAAGGCTTGCCATAAAATGCAATACATATCATCCATCTGTGACCGTTTTCGATAGAGGATTTACAGAATGAATAACCACACAAGGAGGGTCAGACAGGCCCATCATCAGTGTAAGAACATGTCCCAGTAGCTGTCCACGGAAACCCACAGAGCACGGGGGTCAGTTCCTGGAGCAATGAATGTTTTTCCACAGTTAATGGTTGTATAATCAATGGCTCTTGGATACTGATATACTCATGCATGTAGGCATGTTCTACCCACAGCTCCATGCAACAAACCATCCCATTTTGTTTCATGTAGTCATTTTCTCAGACTGCAATCCAGTAGTGCCCCTTGGTTGGGGGCAGAGGAAGAGTTTCTCCCTTGACAGATTTTCCCAGTATCCAACACTCACCCCAGCTGCAATGCACTTTGCAGGTCATGGTAGAGCCTCCAGCCCCTCCCTATGCCCTATGTAATGTAATGTAATGTAATGTAAGGACAGAGTACTGTACTGGCACTAGTCTAGAAATAGAGCAAGTGGTGGGACAACTGGCACATCAGCTGAGGCCATGGTGGCAGATGACAGGCAGAGCCGGTCGTGACCTCGGCCTTCATGTCCGTTCAGTCCAGAAGCAGCAGCTAGGGGACACAAAAGAGTGCTTAGCTGTTTATTAAATACATGCCTCCATCAGACACATTTCTCAAGAGACTGCCATGCAATAGACTAAATTTGGCAAGTCCTTACTGGTTCAAATCACAGATTTTGCTCACTGTATGAAGGTGGCACTCAAGAGTTAATGAACAAACAACAACAGGCAAGGTGATGGAGGAACAGTGAAGCAAAAACATAAAATAGACTCCAAAAGCAAACTCCTGGTTGAAACTGAAAAGGTTATGGACCCTTCTTTCTGAACTATCAATTTAAATTGTGCTTTGGGCTCAATTTATTCCTGAAAGGAGGAACTAAGATTGCATCAGTATGGTCTGAGAGCCTTTGAACCACTTGCATGGGCAAGCAATTGTGCAGGCAATGGTCTGACATCTAAAGCAAAGAAAATCTCAAAAGAAAGCTCCAAAAGACCAGTAGCATTTTAGCTAAAGGAGGCTGCTGAGCTGAGGAGTGCAGCAAGAGACTGTCAGACCAGAAACACGCAGATATGCAATGTCCTGCTTCTTTTAATCCAGAAGGGGATGGGCATGAGGGTTGCATCCCCAGTTGAAGCCCCAGATTTTTGATCATCCCTGAATCCCTCCCTCTTCTACGTATAGTGTAATTACAGGTAGTAAAAATGTAAAGGTAACAATGCTCCATAACAATGGAGCATTGTAACAATGAGCTAGCCATTAACTGCTCCCGTTTCTGTGTGTATCTGACTCCAGCCACACTCTGGATAATCTGCAACTTTGTAGACCCCTGCTCTTCCAGAGGCGGGAATACCATGCCTAGTAATTAGGCACACCTGTGATTAGGCAATTAACACCGCTACATAAAAGGCTTGCTTGAGTGCACCAGTGTGGAGTGTTTGAAGTGGTGTCATTGGAGAGCTTTGGGTTTGTCTGCCTTCATTTTGCATGGCACAAAATGTGCAAAATCATAATATAAAAGTCTGAAGAGATTAATGACTGTGCAGTGAACCCGTGGATATACCACAGCTGGTTAACATGACTGTTCAGTGACCCTGTGGGTATACCTTAGGTGATTAACTTTAATAGAAGAGCGTAACATAGGTACAACGTAAAAGATACACAAGGAACTGTCTATGGTTTGGGGCAGTGTGGGGGAAGGGGGAGGGGGGCGGGATGTAATTGGCCATGGCATGGATCATGTAGGATTTAGATTGGCTGGGTGGACTGTGCAGTGTGGAGCACTCGTGATGTGTCTCTCTCTCTTTCTCTACTTAGAAGCAGGGACGCATCAGTTAGAGGCAAGCCAGCTTGGCAAACTATTTCCAGAATTTCAGGCTGGAGACTGAGCACATTTTTGGGTGTTATTACTGTCTCTCTCTTTCTCAATTTCAATTTCAATTTTTTTCTATTTCAATTTGCTTTATTGGCTGCTTTAACAACTACATGCAAAGCAACACACGTAAGACATGGAAACATGGAAGAAAACACAATAATAATAATAATAATAATAATAAACTTTCAGTGTAAAAAAAAAAACAAATAACATTAATTAAGGTGTAAAGAACAAAAATGATGTTACATTTATTATAATATAAAGCAATATGTATAGTACAGGTTTAAAAAAAGACTAATTATAGTAAATTACATAAAATAATAGGGTGAGGGTATGCTTGAGGTGTTGTCCTCAAGCTGACTGCTTGTGGTGCTGGTCTGTTCTGTGAGCTTCAGGACTAGTTGGCTGAGGGGACTTTTTTTTTCTCATTTCTTCTCTTATTGTTTCAATTTTTATTATTAACAGGAAATTGTAAAATGTTCAGAACACACAACAAACTTCCATTCCAGAATCTATGTTTTTGTGTGAATATCCCAGAAAAAAACATGCATATATAAATGTATGTATAAACGGCAAAGGCACATTGTGTGGCAGGGACTGGTCGTTGAAACCTTGCGAGTCTCACTATGTATATTCTGGCGTTTGCGGCAGCCATTTTAAGTTCGCATTCCTTTGAATGAGTCCACCCTTCAATGTCCACCCATATGCAATAGATCAGATTTGTTGGAGGTAAAGTATGAACACGACATGGACATGATGGTAAGAGCTACTCATCAGATCAGCAGTTGCTTTAAACCTCCTCTTAAATATATGATGCATGTACATTATTTATACACATGAATGTATGTTACACTGCAGGTATATTGCATTATGGGAGTCCATTGGGAAGCATAAGTTTATCAGATCCTATTAAGTCCTACACAGTTTCTGAATTTATGCCATTTGGGAATAATAAATCAAGCACATCTGAGGGGTAGGCAAGACGGTCTCCTGCCATCTCTGAAGAGGCTGGACTTTGATGAAAGAGACTGAGATTCTCCATGAATAAGTCATGGTTTTATACTCGGGAGGTGATGATAACTGCAATATGGATAGTGCACACCCCCCCCTGCCTCCTCCTGTATATTTGGACATGCCAATGGTCTGAGACAGCTCAGGGTATGCAAGACTATTAGCTGAATCAGGACTGCTCTTGCTACACGCAGCCAGAAAAAAAACTACTGAATGCCTTTTTAGGAAATTCTTCTTTACTGTGTTTAAAAATTAGTGGTATGGGAAATAATGGTGAGGTAGGTTGCTTTTTCTGCTACCATAGATTCCTGCTCCGAGCTGATCCAGTCTATGTTTAAATGCATTTGGCATAAAATTACGCTTTGAATCCCAGGGAATAAAATTCAATCAAGTGCGCCTACTCTGTCCCTTCTTGCTAATTAAGGTAATTTCAAAGCTCCAATTTTCTGTGTGCTATCCATGAGAACTAAGCCTGTTGAAACCTGGTCTCTTTGGTCTTGACGAGGACTGTGGATGCTAATTAATATTACTGAAGTCTGGCTTAAAGGCCAGTGGCGAGTCCCTCAGATGAGACTGATTCATGACTGAGGCGGGAAGGTAGATAGATAGATAGTTTATTTGTCCTGAAGGTCGAAATTCTTTTCCACAGTAGGTGCATACATAACACAAACAGGTAAGACATACAGAATTATACAAAATACAGGATTTACAGGAACACTTAATTACAGAGGGTCACACAACAGAGACAAAGGCATGGACTGACACTCTCTACACACCACAGACTGGATTTCTTGTAACTTAAGAGGAGGTTACTTATTTAAAGCTCGTATGGCTGTGGGAACAAAGCTCCTGCTAAAAACAAGCCTTTCTGCACATGAGTGGTCTATACCTACGGCCAGAAGGAAGGGGGGTAAAGTGCTGGTGGAGTGGGTGGTCTGGGTCATGTGTGATTGTGAGTGCTTTGCGGATCAGGGATGAGGTAACACAATCGGATAAGTTGGGGGTGGGAATACCAATGAGTTTGCTGGCTAAATGATTATCTTTAAGAGTTTATTCTTATTGGTGACTGTAAGCATATGGAAAAAACAGATGGCCCCATACAGAAGAACTGGCTCAATAATGCTACGGTACAGGAGGAGAAGATGATGGGGTTGGACAGACAGGTGTCTTAGTTTACAGTTGACAACGTTTGTAAATGTCCATGGTATGCTGCTTGAAGCTGAGGTTATTGTCCAGTGTAATGCCAAGGTATCTGAAAGACTCCGCCACCTCTACCTTCTCTCCTTTGATGGTGAGACTGGGGGGGATGAGACTAGGGGCTACATAACTTCAAGATGTAAGGTGTATGGTGGGAGGCCCAGAGGACTAGCCCTGAAAGATTTCTACCACTTCAGAACAAGATCTTTGCATAATAAGTTAAAGCCATTGATGTGGCTTGCTGATGGCCAGAGAATACTGATTATCTATTCTCTTTCATGATAATTCTGTGGAGAGCATGTGGGGCAGATGCTTTGAGAGGGAGATATTGATTGTTTTAAGGAGTTTTCTTTCAAATTTAAACTATCTTTGTCACTATAAATTGACTGCAGGGAAATGATTTGCCATCTTTTTTATATACTCAATGGCCCAAAAGCAACCAAAAGCCTGCTGGCACTCCACTGACAAGCATCACTGAAACAAAAATGTACAAATACTGACGTAGTAAAGCAATTACATTCCCAAGCAGAGATACTTCAAGTGACTTCAAGTGACCAATTATACTATCTTAAAACATGCTGTTTTTGATGCAGAGTGTTACCCATGCTGCCAATTAGGCAGTTTGTGAGTCTGTTAAAATATTTGAACAATTTCTGCGTTTTTCTATCTACTGTATTTCTGAAAAACAATTTCAAGATGCTATTTGCAAAAACAAAAACAAAAAAATTGTGGTCATTGTTGCACATTCCTGCATATCGGTCCTGATTTAATTACAGGAGACTTACACAGCCTTTCATTCTCTTTTAAGAGCATTTGAACACTGCAACTGATTGTGATGGGCTAGTACCAAGTATAATCAGTACCAGTCTTTCCCATTCTTCAATTCTCTGACACTTTGTTGGGTTGTCTCAGCAGATGAGTAAAATAGAATTCAACAACAGAACCTTGTTTTATTTTTCTGCTAACATTGTTGTGGGAAGATATGGAAAACTGGTGGATAAGGCTTTAAAGTATTCCATCACAGGAGAGATCTCAGAACAGCTCCTAACAGGAGCAATGCTGCCTTGTGAAAGAATGACTTGAATTGATGAATTGCGCGCAGTTTAAAACCGGTAAATATCCAGTCGAGCTGCAGAAAGCCGTTTCAACCTTCCATCTCACATATGATACCTGCGCCTCTCACCATCCACCGGGTCACTGTTCCAGCTCACATTAGATTCAAGATAAGCGGTGATTTACAGCACCAAGAACACATCTGCAGACAGAGAATACAAAAAACTAAACACTTAGGTACTCTGCATTGTCCCAATAACTGCCTCGCTGCCTGCGTCTTTAGTAGAGAGTTCCCTTTAAAGGCAGCATCCTAAGAGTAAAAGAATGTCAAAAGGCAACAAATTTGGGATGCACTTAGAAGGCAGAATGACATCACAGGAAGTTCACGAAACCAACACAAGGTCAGTGTTTGTTACAGCCGACAACTTTTACTTTACAACTGACAGACTCGGGTTCTGTCGTTGTAGCCGCAATTGTTCTGATTCTCTATTTCAGGGAAAACAAAAATCAGTTTTATGTTCAGCTAACTACATAACTAGCCACTAATTCAGCTACTTTACCAGATTGTCATGATTTCAGTATGTTCGTTGTATGTAAGCCAAGTTAATGCTAGCTACGTTGTTCTATTGAGATTTGAGAAGTAACGTGATTACTAGCAAGACATTAAATACTGTACATTATTCCAGTGTATTAAACAATTAAAAAGTACTGTTAGATTTGACTGAAGCAAATTATCCATCTCATTGTATATTCACATTTCCACCACTTTGCTCGTTTGAGTCGCCATTAAATTAATGGAAGTGAGAAGTCTAAGGAAAATGGGATATTGACCTATGGGAGATTGTTCCTGTTGAAGGATGCATCAGATGTTGCCTTCAAATTTAACCAAAATAAGGCACCATAGGAGGACACATTTTTGATGACGTTGGTTTGGGGGCATGCCTACGAAGGACAAGTGTGAAAAATAGTGAAAATGGTGAAAATGCTGCTTTCAGACGCTGGCTTCTAAGGCAGCGGACTTTGTATTGGGACACAGCCTCTGTGTGCCTATCTGCTGCCTGTGAACTAGACGTAACGGTTTCCCGTCATGTTTGTTTATGTTCTTTTCACAATATCAAATGGGGCCTTAACACTTTGAGAAAAGGAATCAAGATTAATTCCCCCCAATGAGGCACAAACTGCACAAAAGGCCACCCCAGGACATCCCAGTTTAGGCATAAATGGATTTATCAAAAAAAAAAAAAAAAACACCTGGGCACATTCCAGCTCTCCTCCTGAACAGCTGCCCTTCTCAAAAGTGGAAAAAAAAGAAATGCCGAAGGCAGTTAGGAGCAGAAGTGGTGCTGAGTGAATGCACAGCTTTGCTAATTAAACAGGCTAGGCAGCAGAGAAGCCATACTGCTCCTCCATCATTCCTGCAGATGGGCAGCAAGGACGGGTGCATCTATCAGCAGCTGTCCCCTGCATTACTTAGAAACAGGGGCCCATCAGTTACAGGCAAGCCAGCTTAGCGAACTATTTCCAGAACTTCTCTCTCTCTCTCTCTCATGGGCAGTGCACTTGCTTCTCAGGCAAATATACTGTATATATGCCATGATGGTGACATTTTCATTGGTTATTTTTTCCTGTTTAATGTTTCAGGCCTGTTCTTGCCTCTTTTTTTTGCCTTTTGGTAGCCTGTAGCTATGAAAGCAAATGCCCATACTCTGCACAGTATGCATGCACACATCTGTCAAATTATTCCCGTTCCCTTGGTAATACAGAGGACTGTGCATTTTCTTCCTCATCTTCTCCAATTTTGAATGCTCAGTTGTTTCACAAGCTGTAATCATCGCACAATCTATCCACTATCAACCTATGAACCGCTATAAATTCGAGAGAGTGGAGACGAGCATGCATTCTCCTCCAAAAAAAACAATGTTAAGCAACCACTTCTGTCAGAGGAAACCACTTAAGATAAAGTTTTTGAGATTTGCTGTTGAATAGGTGTATAATAAGCTTTGTGGACTTTTATTTGTCATCTCTTGTGCACCAATAATGAGTTGCCTCAGGGTCAAGTAGAACAATCAGAACAGAAACTTATAAGTTCTTATATGTTCTGTGTATATGTATGATACCGCACTGAATTACATATGGCCATCTGCTCTGCACAAAGACAACCAAAATCAGTCAAGAAAAGTCTTGAGCATAAGCAATACATTTCAAATTAAATGGCTATCCTTCCCAGGGCCCGCATTACTGAATACTATTATAACCCATGCAAGGTACACTACTGCACATCATCCTATTCCTCAGCTAGCTCAACAGGAGGTGGCTGTTTATGCATTCATAGCGAGCCAGGCATATTTGAGTGTGGCATGAATCTTGTAAAGCATGTCATTTTTATGTCTTCAATCTTGACAGGCTAATATGTTTTGGTTTATTTCTGAGCAATAAAACAAACAGAGCCTCGATGCAGTCCCAGCAATTGATACAAATTGTCTAATTTCATTACTTTTGCCATTCAGGTGTTCTGGGCTGCATTAAATTACTGGTCTGTTTATTCTGTTCATTCCAGTTAATCCAGTGCCCAGTGGCCCCTCTGTTTGTGTGTGTGTGTGCGCACGTGCACATGTGTGTCTCAGTATACTCAAAAAATACCTATATTCTCCCACTATTAGTTTTTCTTCTGACAACGAATTTAGATGGATATTGCCTCAAGCACTGTCCCAGGATACTCTGCACTAAACAATGGCATTAAAAGGTCTGGCCTACCATTGCAGTTTCTGCATCCACTGTATTTGGTATGAAATATAAGTAAATAAATTGAGATGCCATTATTGATTGAGGTTAGCCGACTTCCGATTTTAACAATGCGTACTATAAAATTAAACACTGCCCTGACAGTGTCAAAGCAATGTAACTTTTCAATAGATTGCGCTCATGTTGTCGAAAAAATACATTGTAAAAAATCACCATACAAAATTAATATAGGGATATAATATATTTGTGACCAACCACACACCCCAAACTGCAGAGCTACGACTCCTGTATGCTTTGTTCGAAACTCCTGAGGAATCCTTTTGAAACCTCACTGCTGTCCTAATACTCTCCAGCATCCTCTTCAGGAGTCTCGTCTCTCTATATGGCTTTGTGTGACCGATTGCATTATTTCAGATTACAAACATACATTTCGTGGCAAAAAAAAAGGCATTGATCCCAAGTGCACATTCACCTCCGTTGAGGTTCCAAGCGAGCTGAGGCGTTACCAAATGGTGATGTGAAAACACTGCGGACCACTGATTGGTCAGAAACAGCAGTTTCATGCAGTGTCCTATGATGACCAGCTACATTGATGGGGGTACTATCTGCAGTGGAAAACGAAGTACCTGGTACCAAAAGCGAGTAGAGTCGAGTCGAGCCGGTACCACGCGGTGGAAAAGCGGCTATAGATTTCCTCAAAGCGAGGGGAACGCAGTGACTGAGCAGCAGGACAGGGGGAGAGCTGAGTGAATGTGGAATGTTAGCACAGGGCCGATGAGCAACGATAACAAGTATTTAAAAACAGATGTTGCCTCTAATAATTTATCAGCAAGAGATTAGAACAGGCATGGTGGATGGGGGGGGGGGGAGAAAGAGAAGTCAAATTGGGCTACAGAGTTCTGCATGGCAGGCAGGAACCAGCCCATATGTTTCAGTAGTGAAACAAGGGAAATTAGGCGGTTTTTGATCAACAATATGGCTGTTTAAAGGAACCCTTGCCTGAACTAGAAACCGCAACACCCAACACATTTTTGTATTTTTTTATTGGAGAAACATTAATAAAACAGTGTACAAATTTATAAAATTTTGGATTAATCCACAATAATTAATATCACACCAACTTCACAGTTTATGTAGTTTATGGTAGAATCTTCACATCCTCATGAGTTAAGTCAATAAATCTATATTAATTTTGCATTATTACTCATTTTAAGTACTTTTTTTGTCTATAAGAAAAACCCACTATTATGATTATTACAGCTACAATACCTTATGCATCATGACTACTGCTATTGAGTATGATAGTATTTTCTGTTCTGTTGGTTTGTTTACACAGGCCATGCAAATTTAAAAGTATTTTCAGAGGTCAGTTACATGTACTGTATGACTTAGTAAGTACTTGATTAGATTTTCTAAAAAATAATAACCATTAACCCAGGTTTCCAAACTATTTCCTGCCACAACCCCAAATGAGTGTTCACAAATGTTCATGACCCCAAACACCACACCCACACACACGCCTTGTGCCTAACAACACCCTTTGGCCTTAACTACTGTATATTGGCACATCTGTATACCACAACATTTTGTGCCACATTGATTTATTATAGCTGGGTGGTTGTGATGTTGAGCATGTAGTAGCCAGCATTCATATATCTTAAAGAGACACAAAATTAAAAAAAAAAAAAAAAAAAAATACTTTTTCCCCCCCCAAAGTTTTTCAGGTGGCCTCATCCTAAAATCAGGAACCCACATGAGGCCGCAACCTAGAGTTTGGGAACTCTTGCGTTACCCATTAATTAAAAGGTTTTACTAAAAGGATTACAAATCTCACTTAAAGATCATATCATATAAATCAATTAATGGCACGTAAGGAAGGTTTCACCACTTTCAAAATCCATCCCAGTATTAGTTTCAATAACGCCCTGTATAAAATGCATAATTTTACTGACCGGATGATTTTGACACTGATTAATTATTTAATTCCATTTCACTCTCAGAGAGGAGAGAAGAGAAGGAGTAATCATCATTTCAGCTCCTGTGGGGACAGGGGGGGCCGAGCAGGCTAATCCACACCTCAGTGTAGCTGGACTGACTCCAGCTGCAGTGAACTGAAACCCCTCTTGGCAGGATTAATCATGGACATGCAGAAGAGGCCATTGCACATGTTTCCACAAGGGGAGGGAGAGGAAAGGCCGGCCATTTTTCAATGGTGCAGCCCATACAACGGCTAAGGATTAATTTAGCCGCTATTTCTCTACATAGCGTGACCACAATTAAAAAAAAAGCTTAGAGGGAGATAACTGTACAGATGAATTAAACTTGCTTATCTCACAACTATAGGGCCAAGGATTTATGGCAATTGTTAGACCTTGTTAATGAAAATGTAAAGGATTGTGTTCAAAGGCACCAAGTTTTCAGGATTTAAGATATATGTAGCTTACTGCCTTACATTTTCAGAGATTTGAATTTATAGGAACCGAGTGTCAAGCAGGGTACAGAAAGATAAAGACTAAGTCACAGAAAGATATATTAAACTACATATAGTAAAAATGCATTAAAAGCATTGGCCATCAGTTAAATGGTCCCACTTTGTTTAGAAGTTCTGTGGCTGTTGAATTACATCGTAACGACAGTGAGCATAGTTGTAAACACAATATATAGCATATATGGTAGTACTGGCCTCTAATGCACACTGTTAAATTTTTTTCTCTCTCCTCTTTCATAGCCAACCTTCATGAATTTCCCACATTGTATTCTTCTCTGTAATATTGATAGTATTGTCTTTTTTAATGAATGGAAAATTATTTCATGTATTTCTCATTTTTTACACCAGTGATAATAGGAGCTTGATAAAGCTTCATTGCATATGCTATTTTTTATTCATTTAATACCTGTCAGTTTGATCAGACAGTCAGCAACTTCGAGGATCACATTTCTGAGATTCTGCTGCATTAATTTGTCTATGTACAACATACTGGCCTGATATTCAGATCATTATATTAAAATAGTAAGTACTATCAATACTTTTTGAACATATTTTCCAAAAACATTTATTTCCATCTGCTTTTCAACATTTCATGTTCCGTCCATGAAGGACATTTATTTAATGGCAACAGAAGCTGATAGGACAGACATAAAAGTGCCACTTCCTCAGACGTATGGTGTGTACAGGATGCAGCCAGGCTAAAAAGCCACCTAATATAAGAGTGGCTTCAACAGGGAAGACTCAAATGTTGAATACGGGGTCTTTGGGTACTGTAAGCATTCTTTTTACTTCAAAACCTGTCCCTTATTGTATTGCATGTATACCCGTCCTGGCTCCTCTGCCAAACCATGCCTCAAATCACGTATGAAAATTAGAGCGGCACATTAAGTCAAATTCAAATTCAAATGTATACGCCTCTGGCCATGATGCCGCCACTGCTCATTGATTTTAGGAATCAATGTGCACACCTTGGGACAGGAACCGGGGCCGACGCGCAGCTGTGCTGCATCGCGAGGCCAGATGGCCGTCCTTTCAGGACCACAAACAACGTGGGGACTGTTAGCACTGTGGACAGCTGCCCAGTGCTGGGCAGCAGCGGCAGCCGTGATCTGAGGCGCAATTCCCATTCCAGCTTCAGGTCCTCAAAAGGTGGGGACAAAAGTGTGTGGACTGGAGCTGTCCTGCGATTCCAAGAAAGCTGCTTTGGGCTTATACTGTAATTGTCTTCTAATCATAGGCGTAGATTTCGGGGGGGTGGGGGGGATGCAGGGGATACGTTCCCCTCAGTATTTAGAACCCGTGCATTTGCCCCCCCCCCCCCCCCCCCCCAATAAAAACATGAAATAAGCATTTCCACCATAAATTGATGCAAAAAAGGCACAAATTGATGGATAAAAATTCACCAGAATGCAGGAAATGAAGTGTTTGACACTGAAAATTTCCTGGGGGAGGACCCCCAGACTCTCCATTTCATGTGTCCCCCTTCAATGTTCAAATGAAACCTACGCCACTACTCCTAATAGGTTTATTTGAATACATCATTGTGAACGTGTTGTGTTAACAGGCGTCACAGGGCTCGTTTCTCTCATACTCATGATGGCTACTCTGCATAAACAGGGGAGTGTTAGAGATCAAACTTATGTTCATGTGCAGCCTCTCTGGACACTGACCTCGCTATTAAATTCTGGAGTCCACCATCAGGAATGACCCAGTCGCTGCCACTGCATCCTCAGAGAACCTAGGCTGCACCCACCCCACTCAACACTGCTCCCAATCCAGACAGACGGTCAGCATCTGCCCAATTTCCAGTGTACCTGGACACTTTGCTTATCTTTTTTCATCAGTTTTGACATTTCTTTTGCACTGCTTGCCCTCGGACACTTATGAAGCCGCTACTCCACCCCACTCCCTGCATCCAAATGCTAGAAAAATGTATATTCAAAGGGCACACCTGTACTCTGTGTCTTTTTCTCTTTGGTCACTACACAGTGTCATATGTCATTCAGATGGGCAAGCTGAAGGTAAATTGAGAAGGCATTGGTTGGTTAATTCACCTTTTAATTTTCTCAGCCTTGCATTTATTTATTTCCTTTTTTTCTGGTGGTGTTTGGCGAGGCATTGTATTTCCCCTCGGGCAATCCCAATGAAGAATAGGTCAGAATTTTTTACTTCGCCTATTCCCATCTATGTTATATTTACATATTATTCATTACCAAGACTGCACGTCGTTTAAAAATGTCCCTTTAATGATTGTTTGATGTACATTATACGCAAGCATGTGTCCGAAGTATAGCTTTCACTCTTACACTGACTCGCTAGCTCCTTTAAATTGTTATGTTATGCCCTGCGTGGTTATAAATACGAATACAGTAGATTTACAAGTGGGTGGTTTTAGCACAGAGGTATGAAGGCTGGTTTAATATGTATCATTTAAAGATGACAAATGGCGAGCCCTGACCTAAGGGCAGCAGAACTGCGGCTGAAAAATCAACCCGTTCACAAAAGCAGCCACATTTACCATGATGACATCTATTTTTAAGACATTTACTGTACATTATAAACTGACTATTTTCCTAAGAAAACGAGGAGGATCGTCTCCACAATCCCTGAAAGAAAATTATATTATAGTCTATTACAATTATTTTAAATTATATTTTTCCCCCCCTTATTTCTGTAAGCCACACTTGTGATATAACCGGATACAAGATCATAGCAGTATATTCATTATTCTGTAAGTTTCTATTCATTTCAACGACACGAAGCTAAGCCATTTCACTCCTCCCATCCAATCAACCTAGCTCGTCCAGTTGCCGACGTTAAAACGCAGCGAAGGTAGGTTATGTAGCACAGAAATAGCGGACCCGCCGAGCTGGAGTCTCCTCTGTCAATTAGTTTGAGCGTATGACAGACATGCGACTGTTGGGGTTTAGGTTTGCTTCTGGAGAGGAACGCAAATCGGAGAAGTGGTAGGCTAAGGATTTGGATGCTAAGCCATAGCCTACTATATGTAATTTCCTAATTGCGGGAGAAATTATAATTAAAGAGCGTTAGCAACTGAAATAGCATAGAGACAAAGGTAATTGCGACGGAGTTCGATTTATAGTATGTTTTACGACTGAGCATCCGTCCTTTTGGATCTGAATGTTTGATTGCTGGAGTCCGTATTGCAAAATAGGTGCTGGTTTGATTGTTGCTCGCTTTTGCTCGTCGGGTCTGGAAACAGAAGGAGGTAAGCTTATAATTACTCGTTTTCAGCCATGTCAAAGTTTCGGTCGTTCTGTTAAACGCGAGCCAGGGTGACACTTCGTAATTTATCAAATTCACTTTCGCCTACGTAGTCTCCTATGCTGTACAGTTCTCTGAAGGCTGTCTCTACATCACTTTCATGGTTCTTTCAAAGAGTGTATGGCACACACCGCTTCTTGTTTTAGCTATGCTACAAGTGAATAGGTACCTGTTAGGATTGTTTGATGGTGGAACACCAAGGACACAACAGCACGATGCTCTGTGGCATCGGCTCTTCTGTGCTGAGATTTGTTTTCCCACTGAGAGATAGCCTAAGGTACGTGCATGCTTTGGGAATTACCTTACGTCGTAAGCCAACCAATTTAATATAGAGGTTGTGTTATAATTAGGTAAAACCGTCATCCAGAAAAAAAAACAAAAACATTTTACGCACACCCTGGAGGCTGTCAAAACCGACGCAGCCAGTATAACTTTGCTTGCCTGACTGAAACCTAACTAAAAAAAAAGTTTAATTTTTGTTTTACATTAATATAATTTTTTGTAAGTATTAGTAATTCACATATAGCCTATTTTGTACATTATAGCATAATGTACATAATGAGCATAACTACTTATCGGGTCCGAATGGGCTACATCAGAAGCATAAAGACAACACTTCCTTCAATCTCCCGTGATCGAGAATTGTTATTTGAAGCTTGAGTAATGTGTCAAATTTGAGCATTTAATTTGGTTAAACTCAAAACATCAAAAGCAATTGGCCTAGTCCACTGTAAAGCTTAATACGGAAATACGGCTTCAAAACAAAGAGCATGGTCACGGCCAATTACGGCCTCGTGAATGAAAGTGTTCAGAATGTAGGAGTTCACTCTTCAAGGCTTTGGGCATTCAAAGAAGAGAGGGTGAAGAAAAGAAGGGACTCATCTGTGCGTTGGTGGACTAGTCGTCTGTGCGGCTCAGTGGTCTCACTCATTGATGCAGCATATAATTCACTGGGATGGCACTCGGTTAACGTCATTTGATTCGAGACAGTGTTTTTTGTCCTTGGAATGCAAATGACAACTTTTTTAAGGAGATGAAAGTAACAGGACAAGATAAAATATAGTCCAGGCTTTACAGACTCTAATTCACAAGCAAGGCAGCGGGATGACCAGGAACATTTGGAGTCTGACAGCGGATAGCTCCAGACACCTTTGAAACACACCTCTGCTTTATTTTAGGGCGTCAAAAACAATGTCTGAGGGCTGGCATTTATTGACCCAGTTTTAGTTACAGGTCTTGTTTATGGCTTGACTTTAAATACAAAATGGAAGTAACTAAAGATGCACTGTCGAATTTCAAAATATGAACACTTATCGCAATATGATCTCTTATCATTGCCCTGCAGTAGGACACTGATGAACCACATAGTTCACTGTAAAGGGGTACTCAGGTTCTTTGCAGAAACCTTTCTACCTTCAAACCTTCATAAACCTTGTTACCTTGTAGCATCCACAAGCACAGGATCAAGAGAAATGAAACATCACACTGCTGATTATATTATTTCATATAATTTTAGAAGTCTTGACAATAGAATGCACATCTCTCATTTCCAGTTTTATGGTAAATGTCATGAAAGCCATTGATACATGTTGGGTTCATGAGTACATTATGCTACTTGGCTTATGATTTTCAGGGTTCCCTGTATTAAGGTACTGTCATTGTGGAGAAGGGTGCCAAACTTTGTACATGTGCATTTGTTATCATTCTAAATCACCAAGGACATGGTTATTATAATATACCAAAATTGTGCATGAGTTTAGCATGTAACACAAATCATCAACACAGTCATGTCAATAATAAAAATACTATTTTATAACCTGGCTCTCTCAAAAAACCTGCCACCTAATCATCCCCTGATTTAATTGGCTAAAATGTGTGGTGAGCGTTCTGGTGCAAAATGGCTGCCTTGCATCACCCAGGTGGGGGCTACACATCGGTGGTGGGTGAGGCGAGTTCCCACTCATCACTGTAAAGCACTTTGCATTTATATAGCACTTCCAAATGCTCAATGATTAATTAATTAATTAATTCATATCTAAACTTTTTACAAAAAGGTGTGATGGAGAGCAGTGTTTCGTGTCAGTGGTGTATGCTTCCTATGTATCAAGTGTAATTTTTAGCCTAATGAAGGTGGTGTTCTAATAATTATGGCAATGCAGATTGACAGCTGTGCTGGAAAAAAAAACTGCTAGTGTGTACAGACGCTGACAGGACGCTTCATGTTCTGTAATCCAGATTATCTTTATTCACTGCAGCTCTGAAATAGAGACAGGTTAAACTTAGATTCAGACCTCTCTCAGACTGAACTGGCACCTGTCTGCTCACTGATAAGACTTCTATCTCTTAGCATCGGCGGCACGCAGGTGAGCTGCATGGAAGTTTAGTTTGTTCCCAGGTGCACAGCTTGACTTTGTGATGAGTTTCTGCTCATCATTCTCATAGCAGCATTTTGGTGAACACATTATTTGAATGATCAAAGCCAGTCTGTGTAAAGTAATGTGTTTGAATTAGGGGTGTAATGATACATCGACCTGGATCACTGTGTCAGCTCAAAGGGCAATGATGCAATCCACTTGATACAATGTAAAATAATTGATCTGTATCGCTATGAATTCTAGCAATATAATTATATAAACGTCCATAATCTTGCAGCTGTTTGCTGTCTAGCGGCATTGTTTTACCTTTTGCAACTCGACCTCATCATCACTTGTGCTTTTCCATCTGTTAAACATACCATCAATATGTTTTTTTGCACTCTCAACCTCATTTTGGTTGTATGTGTATGTTGTACATGCAAGAGAATCGTGTTAGCTGGATCATTTCCATCAACTGGGTCTTACTGTATCGGATCATTTTGGATCGTGTCATAGCAAAATTTGTGATTTTGTAAAATATTGAACCGTTGCCTCAAGAATCAAAATTGTATCCTGTCGTTGTGAAGCCTGAGGTTTGCACCCCTAGTCTGAACGCAGTTATATCCCTAAAGTAGCAGTTATTACACGCTAATAACTGGGGAGACTATTTATATCCTTCCATATTAATCCGTCAGTAAGTATAGTGAATGACAGTTATTCTAGTCAGTGTCCTCTTATTTAAAATATACCATAGAGGGTAAGTTGATTGGGGGTTCAGGTACTCTTGCCTCTTTGGATATTTTTGCAATTAAGCATAACGGAACCCAAGAGGAGCTGTCGTGGTTGGAATCAGAATTAGTTAAAATGCAATTGTAAAGTAATGTCATTTAATACCAGTGATGATAGCCAGTTTAACATGTGTTTTTCTTGCACAGAAGTACAGAAGTGTTCCAGCCTTTTAGTAGACGTATAAACAATAGCACAGAACAGGGATCCCAGTGGATGGTGGCCATAAAGCACTTAGCAGCAGCGTTTCTTTTTGTTCTAGTAACAAACAGATAAAAAAAAAACTGCTGTTCCTACATATCATGCTATGGGCCTTTATGGACACAAGATTTGTGTTATTGTTATACATCTACTCGAAGGTGCAGCTTGGTGTAGTAATTGTGTTATCAGCTTGTAGCAGTACAGCAGAAGGGAGTTCTGTGTTCCAGCAGACCATTCCCTATGGCTTTAAAGGTAGGCGCGCTCTGGTCTGAGGCACTGGGCCTAATCCTTTCATCACAGCCCAATTTATGGCAGTTAAAATAACACGTTTAAGCAATGAACCCGATTTAAACAAGCAACACACAGTTAAGCACCGCACTTGTGGATGTGTTAAAAATGGCTTCAATTTACCTGAAAGCTGAACAGCTGTAGCTTTCATCAATAGTTTTTCCAGACTGTATTTCCATAACTTAATAAATTCAAACAAACAGAATAGCCTTCTCCCTGTGCCTGGACATTCAAAGCACTGGTATTCTCAGTTACATGTCTGTTGATTATAGCTGCTAAAGAGAGGAGTTCAGTAAGGAAAAATCAAAGGGAGGGCAACAAAGCACAGACCCCACATACAGTGATATAACTGAGGTGCTGTGCAACTGTGATACTGCCACTTTTAGCATAGTGTTTCTTCTAATAGTATTTAGCAGTTTTTCTGTTGTCAAATTAACTCGTGTCTGTATGTGGTTTTCATGCACGTGTGTGTGTGCGCACCAGTGTCACATATTTTTGAATGACGTGTGCCTGTGTGTGTGTACCCGCATGCATGTGCCCCATGGTGCCCAACCATTGTGTTTCATTGGCGTTTCTGTGGCAAAGAAAGGCGCAGGGGGTCTTCCCTACCTAGCAACCCCACAGACGTAAAGCCGGCAGTCCAGTGAGTCTCTCAGCCAAGTTTGCATTTGGCTCATTTTTTATTTTTGTGTTCTGTGCCGTTTCCGGTTCTTTCGCCACGTTAGCCACTGAAATGAGTGTGAAGGGTAGCACAGGCAACAGACATGCTTATTCATGGGAGATGACATGCCATGGTGTGTGCTGTAGGCAGTCAGGGGCACTGTAAGAGGGGGGGGGAGGGGGTAGGGGGGTGAGTTAGGATGATTCCAAGGGCCCTGACTGACAGGGACCCACAGAAAATATTAGAACATGGGATTTTCTGGGGTGGAGGGGGCCCAATGTGAGCTCATTTCATGGGGCCCAGAATCCCTGGTGGTGCCCCTGTAGGCAGTCAATGGCGTGAAAGAAGTTACAGCCATAATTGTTGAGAAGTTGAGGCCAAGGCCAATGACATTTTCCTGAAATTGGTTATTATCACTGTTTGTTATTTGCCCCCTTGGTGAAATCAAATAACATAACTGACGTCTGAATAATAGTATGGATAGTTATTAATTCAAAATCAAATAAAATAAATAACACTAGATGTAAGATACTTAGCTTGAATGCAAACTTTGAAGAGTAATGAAAGCGCCTTCATACCGTAGCTCAGATGGCAGTTGAAACCTGGAAAAGCAACTGTGTGTCCAGCAAACTGGAAAGTACTTTGTAATTGATCGTCTATGCAGTTGCTAGCAGGTGGGTCCTCAGTGCTTAAATTCTGCTTTGGTGTTGATGCACTCCAAACACTCCAAAATGTATACACACTCTGTATGATTGTGTTTAAAATAGAAACAGAAATGCTTTCTTAAAGGCTCTCTTCAGCGTGTTGGTTAAGTTGCTTTTTTAGCATTGCAGTGCTAAACAGTTTATAGGCATGTCTACGCAGAAAATGAACTAAATACCAGCAATACAACATCAAATATGTTACACATTGCATGCATAGTGTACAATGTCTGCCAACTGGAAGAGATGCCCTGAGAATAACCTAAATAGCTCTATGTGCTATTAACTTTCATGATTGCCAAAATGCTGAAAGGTAGATTTTAAACTGAGGGAAACTGAAAAATTTGTTCTCATGGATTAAGTGTCCAAATACCGCAGTGACACTTCCATCAGGGGCTCTTGTGAAATACTTCAGCATACTATTGCCATTTCAGCAGAGCAAGGAAGTGATTTATGGAACAGCTAGTGTGGTCCTTTTATAAATGGGGAAATGTTGGCATTTTTCTTGAACTGCAGTTCTTTCAACACACGAGCACATCGTATAAAACATGAATCTTTTTCTCTGTCCTAGCACTCATGCAGATCCAAAATCACAGTCCGTTTAATTTCGTAGTAGTAAGTACAATGCATCAAACTATTAAAATGGGCACATGACATTTATAATGAGGCTAAAAGATTTTGCGTTCCCAAATAAAGTTTTTTATAATCTAAGTACATTTTTCAAACAGTATCGTGTGAATAATAAAAATCATGCATGTAATTGTGAATTTTCCAAGATAAATCTTTAGCCTAATTATGTAATTGTCTTACAATAAAGTAATTTTTATTATCTTCATGGGGTTGATGAAACATTAAATGACACACACCTGGACAGGGCAATTAACGATAGCTAGCAGTGTCTAATTTGGCACATTGTTACCTCCTGTTGGCAGCTTACAAATAAAGGTGATTTTCGCCTTATTATAAGGCACTGATGATCATCTGCTTTTATTTAAACGTTTGTCTCTCACTTTTTGCTCCAGCACTTTATTCTACTGAATATAGTTTAATAAAAATAATTTTTACAGCCCATATGTGAGCAAATGTTTCCTTTTTAGCAATATGGGGGTCCCCTTTTCCTGCTCATAGTTTTACTCTTGGTAGTCTGCATACCTACTCACCTGCAGTCAGTTTGGATCACATGCTTAATCAACTGTACGACAGCTCTTTTTACAGAAAATGGACGTAAAATGAGAGCAATGATATTAAATGGAAAATTATCCAGGGGTTCATATTGTAAAGGTGGATAGAGGAGCTAGCTAGCCAAAAGGTTACTTTCATGCAACTGTTTTGCTGCAATATCAATATTTGCAGTATTTTGTGGCCATGGATGAAAATACATTAATGAATAATTTCACAAATATTTAGGGAATTTTTGTAAATCTATGAGGTGGTTTATAGATGTGTTTACATGTTTTAAATCTGCTAATTTTCTTCCTACTGTGCTCTGGATTTTTTTGGGTTCTTTCCCTAATTTTACCCTGTCCTGTTTTCCTGTGAAGCCTTCTTTGTGAAGCATCTTTTTAAATTATCCCCATTAAAGAGAGCTATACAAATACAATTTAATGGAATAGATTCATAGCAGCTTCCTAATTAATAAGTCAGTGGTTCCCCCCCAACCTTTCCAGGAGATCTACCTTTCACTCCAACCCTAACAAATCGCACCTCATTCAACAGCTAGAGATCTCATTGAGCTGCTAATCGGGAGAACCTGCGGGACATATTTGCAGATCTCCAAGAACAGGTTTAGGAACCACTGTAATGAGTATTATAACAGTTCCCTGTGAGAGGAATACAGAGGCATTACATTACATTACATTATAGGCATTTAGCAGACGCTCTTATCCAGAGCGACTTACACAACTTTTTACATAGGCAGTCGGTTACTTCACACTAATAGAGACACACGGCCACAGTGAAGCCCTCAGCCCACTTACATTTCTCAATTGTATCAGCGGTTTTACTGCGGAGTGCATAAAGAGAAATATGAGCCTTAACTCAAACCTGTCTGACTTCCATTTGAACCGCAGGTTCGTCGAAGCCTCTGTGCGGGAGCTTGGCGTACGCGTCGTCATGGAAACCAGACCCAACAAGTTAACGTCTGCGCCTGCGGCTGGCTGAATCGAGCCCAGCACGACCGCGGCGCATCGGGAGACCCCAAACCAGACCGATCCCGCACGGACACCGGCGCGTTGAGCGAACAGAGCGGGTGGCAGTCAGTGATGGATTGTAGTTGACGGCTGGAGGCTCTGGGGAATCGCACGGGGACAGGGCTGGGCCTCCCGTGTGACTGTAGGCTTTTCCCTGGTGGAGCGCGGGGGGGGGGGGGGGGGGGGGAAAGAGAGAAAGCGGGCATGGCCAAGCCCTTCTACAGACTGCAGCGCTTCCTGCGGCGAGTGCAGCTGCTCCTCCTCTTCCTGGGCGTGGCGTACATCATGGCGGGGAGCGTCCTCCTGCTGCAGCGCTCCGGCCCGGCCGTTTCCCAGCGGTGGGGGGGGCCCGGCCTTCCGCCGAAGCCCTCCTCGCCCCCCCCCGCCCGAAGCCGCGCAGCCTCCCGGCGAAGGCGGGGCGCGCGGTTCCTCGCGGTCTCGGATAGCAGCAAACGGCGGGGACGGGGACCCGGATTACCCGTCCCGTGGCCGGTCGGGCCCGCGCTGGCTCATGTCCCGGAACCTGGAGATCCGACTCCTGCGTCGCCGATGGCTACGCAGCCAGGAGCAGGAGAGCCAGGTGGGGCGGGGTCCCGCGCCCAGAAAGGTCAGGCACAAAGGTACTTCACCGCTTCCGCCCACGAGTGCAGCGAAGCACGGATATTTCATTCAAGTATATATTAGAGATGTATATATGCATGTATGTAGAAATTATCTTTGTAGATGATGTGTCCTGAAAGTTAAAATGCTCTTCAAAGACCAAGGTTTGAATTATTGGATAAAGCTATAAAACCCCTGAACTAAAATAAAAAGCACAACAAGATATTCTCATTGTCCCCCTGTGTATGGATTTGTTTGATATTAGAGTCAAAAGTTATCATTTTAAATGCCGTGTTTTAAAATGCCATGTTTTTTTTTAATGGAAAGGAACCTATGTTGGCTGCTTCTTGGATGAGAAAGACAATCGAGCCCTTGGGGGGAATGTTTTCTACGACTTTCGGAAAATGACCAGCACCCTGTGTCAAGACACCTGCTCAGAAAGGTATGATAAGCCCTTGTTCTTCTTTCAGGTGCAAGCAAGCCTGTCTGATATCAAGACGGGCAGACCGTGGCTGGACAGGTTATTTGTAAGAACTCGAGTTGAACAAACAACTGATCTCGGGCAGGATTCAGGGTGTGTTCTGTTGAGAGCCAGTTGGTGGAGATGGACTGTGATTGACAGGTTGGTGATTACGGCAGAATAGTTCACCAGACCACTCTCTGAGTGTGAGAGGAGCTAGGACTGGTATGCCCCTGCTTTGGCTGTGGTGACTGGCCAAGTGACCAAGAGATGGGCAAATGCTGAAATTCAGAAGACCCTATAGGACCCTGTTGGCAGCATTCTTACTGCTTAGGCAGCAAAGATGCGTTTGACGTTGGCACAGTATAACTGTCTGTAGTTGTATTTTTAAGAGAACCAAATGCTTATCAGTCAATGGTATTTCATTCCAGATAACAGCATTCCCACATAGCGCTTTGATGAATGCATACACATTTTAAAATGGAACTATACATATATAGGAAAATAATCCATTGATTGCAAAAATGAAAACACAAGTACATAAAATATTGCAAAGTGGTCAACTCTGATAGAATTTGCATAATAATAAATTGGTATATGGCAATAGTGCAAAAATAAGGTCATGGAAAGATAAGTAGATGGTAGACTAGAGAGACAGAAGTATTTTCATTTAAATAATTTAATTATAAAACCAGACAGGTTGAAGCAAACAATAATAGAAAATGGCACTTTGTTTTTTTTCCCCCCAAGTGGGCCATTGTCATAGCATGATTATGCAATTTGCTCAAAATACCTACTTCCTACCTACATCACTAGGAATTTTAATTTAAAGAAAGAGTTTAGCCTCTGAATGGGCATATCAGAACAATTCGGTATTCATTGCATTTTGCTATTGTGCATCTGGAAGACCTAGCCTAGGAGAACATAATAAGTGGGAAATTGATCGGTAACAGAGGAGCAGTGTAATTCTGATAATAGTGTGAGAAAAGCATTTGTGTTTCATTAAAAAGACACCATTTAATGCTCGAAGGACACTGCCCCCATATGACAATATTGCATTTTTCATTATGTATTCTCAGTAGGTCCATCTGTTCAATTCATTGCACACATTTCATGGCACAGCAGGTTTAAGTTCACACTCAAAGGCATAGAGATGTATCAATGCACGTCCCCTACCAAGTGAAATTAGCAACAAAAAAACCAAAACAAAACCAACAAAAATAACCAAATTAATATGTTGTCATGGGGTATGTTGCCACAGCAACCTACAGAGGCAGGAGCCTTTCGATCCTGCCGAATTTAAGAAACAATTTGCGGAACGCTGCTTTAAGGTCCACTGAGCCTGCGGCCACTCGCTTGGAACAGAATCACGCTGTGGCGGTCGCTTGGCTTGAACACGTTCATGTAAACCGGGCTCCATGCAGTAGACAGGAAAAAGAAAAAAAAAAAAAAACTGCAACAGGTCATTTGTGGACTGCTTCCATGTCTGGTTTTATGGGATTTAGATAAAGTGGGAGCTTCCTAGTACCTCAAAATGCCAGGGCTTATCCAGATTTCTGTACCATGCAGCTGCTCTGCTTATGCCCACTCACTCCGAAAACCGGTCCAACAGTGAGCTCTCATAATATTTGGGTCAAAGACATTTTTTCTTGATTTGACTTTGTACTCCACATTTTCATATAATCTAACAATTAATATGGTTACAGTGCACATTCTCAGCTTTCATTTATGGGTATTTTCTATTCACGTCTCTGACAGTTTTTTCTTTTTTCTTATTTCTCAGTCTCATAATGACCTCCTTTACTTTCATTGGCACAAGTTTGGTCCTCATGTTGACAAATGCCAATAACAGACTTCAAAGGTAATCAAAACCCTCGAATCAAAGCTAGACACTGAAAGCTCTCATACCTGCACTAAGGAAACAATTGAACACACCTGACTAATCAGAAACACCTGTGAAGTCATTTGTCCAGGTCATTGTGATGCCCTGAAATGGGAGGACTATGAATATAGAGTTCTGTAATTTCTACGTGGTTAAACCAAAATGTATAATCCTTAATGTACGAATGTACACTTTAACCACGTACCTTTGATTTCAAATCTAAAATTGTGGAATACAGAGCCGATTCAGGGAAAATATGACTTTGTCCCAAATATTATGGATCTCACTCTATGGGGAAGCTGTGACCTGCATCCATTTTGATCCTGGTAGGTTGTGGTGGATGCAGCCTTAAAATGTGACACACCTGGGGTTGATATCAGGGCAGTGTCAGGGAAGTGAGGATTCAGTAAAATATGTTTCTGAATTTCTGAATCCAGCAGTTTTCACTGCTAACACCCTTGTTTAATGTCCGGCTCTCTGAATACCAAACACAAGTGCATAAAGAGTTAAAACCAATCACGCATCAAACATGTAAAATAAATGTATTCAAATTAATTTGTTTATTATTATCAAATATATCAATTATCAGTTAAAGCACCAAATTTGTTGATAGGCAGAGCAAGCTGTTGGATCAACCTTTGTGAAAATGTACAACTCACAACCTAATTAAAATTAAGAGATTTATTAAGTTATGCAACAATTATGCAACATCTAATCTGAAGATGAACGTTGACCAGCTTAAAAAAGACTCACAGACAGACAATTTAGTCATAAAAGAAATGAAAGAAAATACCAAACCAGCTTGTTTCTCCAAAGTTGTCCCAACAAAAACCAAGACTAAAGTTCAAAAATCAAAAGATGGACAAATATTCCAAAAAGCCTAGGATGAAAATTTTTAAATGTCAGATGAGCTGTAAGACAAAAATGTCAGACCCTGCTCACACCAAACACCAAGGAACACCAGACTCAGATGCAAGGTTCAGACTCTTCAGATGGCAACAGCAGATATAAATCCCATATATCCACCACAACTGATACAAACTGGCTGAAGTTAAGCACCCAAAATTCCCAAACTGAAGTAAAGGTACACCATAAGGTAATAATGTAATAAAACTTCCAACTTTTAGAAGACCGACAGGTGATTCTGATTGATTCAATGATGTTTCCTTTGATGTTTGTGGAGGGGATCAGACAGAAATAGAGAGGAAACAGATACATTCCTATGATCACAAGATGAAATTATATTGTCTGTTTCTCAAAGGTGATAATCTAAAAAGTAGATATCCGACAGCAGCCAACAGCATGATATTGCAAGGCTACTGTAGCGATCAAAATGCAGCTGAAATGGACTACTAACCCGTACAGTACTGCTGAGAAAAGGACAGCAAGTGACCTTTTATGAGCTAGTGGGGTGAGCCAAGTCTGGTGATTTGGAACGATATGTGGCAACCAGCCATGGTAACAAGGCTGTTTAGTGTTGCACTGATGCCAGGTGAGATCAGGCAGATGGCCGTGGGCAGAACCTAACCCCCTCTGGCAGGGAATGGGAGAGAGGGAGAGCACTGTGGGGTTGGTACACCTGGGTCTTAGTTGGCTCGGACTGCTACTGCGGAACAAGAGGCTTCACACACAGACACTCTTTCAGCTCGGCCACCTGCGGTGCCTCGTTGCTGAAGGAAACAGATGAGTGTTCGGATTCGATTGCCTGACGTTCCCCGTTTGGTACTAGAGAAGCTTGCACGCAGAGGAAGAATCAATCACGGCCTCCCTGTAAAAAGAACTGGAATGTCAGCGTGAACTTTACACTCGTGTAACACTGAGACATTGCTTCTCTCCACTCACCCCTGGGCTCTAAGGGCAGTCTGTGGATTCATACACTACTTTAGGGTGAATGTGCAAGGAATGAGGGGCCTCTAATTTCTACACTCTCAGAAATAAAAGTACACAAGGGTACACATTCTGTACTTAGAAGTACAAAACTGTACCCCATCAATAACTGTACCTCTAAAGGTATTAGTGACAAGCGATTGTACCTTTCTAGATACTGAATGGTACCTTTTTTCCCCTGAGAGTGTATGTGTAGATTCAGAGAGCAAAGAATTCTCTCTTTCTCTCATCTCTCTCTTCCCTTTGATCTCTTTCTCTCTCCATTCAGTGGGTACCGGTTTGCAGGGTTGGAGTATGGAGCCGAGTGTTACTGCGGCAACCGCATCAGCAGTTCCCGTACACGCGAGGAGGACTGCAATCTGGACTGCAAGGGGGAGAAGGGCTCCCCCTGTGGGGGCGTGGGCCGCCTATCCATCTACAAGGTGGAGGAGCTTCTCCCGGGCCAGAGGAGATGTGAGTGCCCAAGGGAGAGGGCGAGCAGCAGGACGTTGTGCGAGTCCCGGCTGCATGCCCAAACATTATCTTATCACAAATAGTCTGCACAGAATCAAGCGCACACAAGCTCATATCCAATTCAGCTGGCGCAGTCCACATCATATTCTGACACGAGCAAATATTCTGTGCCATGCTGCATTTGGTGTTAATACTGCATTATACACTGCAATATACACAATGTTTCGGGGAGCTTTGATCATTGGACAGTCAAGCTAGCCAGCGTGGGCCCCCAGCTGCATGAGCACAGGCCAGTAGGATTCGGTCCAATATGGATGATGGCGAGATAGCAGTCAGAGTCAGAGAGCAGGGCTCATTTGAGCCCCTACTCCAGCGGTGCTACAGGAACCAGCACAAAGCATAAATCAAACCCTGGGGATTTCAGGAGATGGATTCAGAAGAGCATGGCAGCACATATGTTTTCCTTTTTCAGATCAACAAGACAGCAGTCTGTCAGTATACAGAGTACTGGCTGGAAGTACACGCGTAGTGCTGTTTGTGCCAGATTCCCCTGCTGAAGGCAGGCTTATTGCAAACAACTGTCACTTCAAGAAGACTTTTCTACTTAATAAAGATCCGGATATTTTTAGTATTCCTCACATGCAGATCTAAGCTTTCCAACCACAGCTTTCATGGCACCACAGTTCTTGCTGTTTTTGTGCTAAGCTATTATTAAGGTGCTAGGTTAAATAATACATGCCCTGCAACTAATTCTGGATTTCAGAAACCTTTTTCTGGTGCTCTGTTCATAGAATGTATTTAAAAATGACAAATGAAATACAAAAACTATACCTTAAGTTACTGAGAATAGTGCTTCCACTTCCTCCTGAAATGTGTTTGTCCACACAGACATACATGCACGCACATTTTAATTTTTTATTTAGGTCCACATTTATAAAAAACATCAGAACATCCTTTTGCAACTGACTATAGTAACGACGGCAGTTACGACGGGTGCGCGAGTGTAGAGTTAGATGTTTAGATGTTTAGTTTAGATGTTTAGAGCAAAGGCACGCGTGCTTGCAGCTAGGCTCCAGCCGCCATCTTACACACACACACACACACACACACACAGGCTCTCGTGTGTGACTCATACCCAAATTGACGGCATAAACGGTTTCTTTCCTGGTTTCAGATCGGAACGTGCGCTACCGAGGATGCTTTGAAAGGCCAAAGAACACTAACGCTGCCTTCCTGGTCCACTCAATCCAGCCCAATCTGACACTGCAGTCCTGCATCGAGACCTGCACAGTCAAGGTGGTGATCCTCTCTCCTTCACCACCCCACCTGCACAAGAACAGAGATTAGCATTGATTGCTGGCACTGTCCATTCTTAGCCCTCGGGGAAATGAATCTGTCACGGAGATTCTCTAGCTGTGGGTCAGGACCCATGAGTGAATATAGAATGGGTTTCCATGGACCCTATCAGAGATACATATTATTCCCATTGACAATTATTGCTAATCAAGCTAAAACCTTTGCTGGTTAGTGTTTGGACATGTATAGTATCAGGAGACATTTTAATAGTGGATGGTTCACAGAAGAGGAATTTTTGCGAACACATGGTATATCTGACCTAGATCTGGCAGTCAGATTTTCTCACAGATTCCATGGACAATTTTCTGCTTAAACTGAATGATCTTTGACTGAGAATCAATAGATTTCGTAATCAATCTTGAGAAGCGTTTTTGCCCTGCGGGTGCTGCACAGATATTGAACTCCCATCATTTGTTGCACTGCACACATCAGCTGAATGCCTAACTCTGGTTTCGCTAGGATTATGCACACAATGAGAATTTGATGCAGTATGTGCATTAGCTTACCCAGAAACTGAGGCAAATAAAAGCCAATTCAACCACAGGTTTTATCCACAATGAGCTTGAATGGAATTATTATATTGAAATCTCTGCAGCATGTAAAGCAACATCTCATTTTGCCTACTGTGCAGAAAATTAGACAGGATGTTGGTTGCAGTGCCATGCTTGTGAAAGTGTCACAACATTGAAGTATAATTAATCCATCAAACTTCCGACACATACGCGGTTTTGACAAAACACAGAAAATACGGTCTTGCAACCGGACGCTTCTACAACAAAATGTTTGTCTGTAAATTTGGCCGGTGACCTTTGGTTTTTTCCCCACCCAGGAGAAAATGTGAAATAGCTCCTCCACAATAGTTTTAGCTTATACGTTGTGGAGGTTGCACTGCCCCTGGGTATCGTGTTGCATAATCCACTAGGACTAACACAAAATGGTAGCCTTTGGCACTGTGTTCTAATAGCCCAACGAGGTCCATGCCAATTCTTTCGAAGGGGACCTCGATTAAAGGAAGTGGATGTACAGGAGCTTTTGGAATGGCCGCTGGATTTACTTTAGGCACTCTGCGCACCACTGGCTGCCACACCTATATTTATTTAAATCAACAAAGTTCAATCATCAAAAGATCGTTGTAACAGGTTCGGTTTTTCCTCTCCCACAAACCACACAGTTCTCAGTTCAGACACACTTGGGCTTTATTGTGCATTTGACACTGTATCAAACAAACACACGATAGGAGAAGGGAACACGATATATAGTTTAAGGTGACCAGATTTCAAATCACGGTCCTCGAGGGCCGTGCTGGTTTTCCAGCCTCCCTTTGCCTGGGAGTCAGGTGTGAAGACAGTCTGGCCAATTAGTAGCACTAATTGCTCAGTTAATTCCCCGGGAGAAAAGAAAATAGGGCAACAAAAATGGGGACGTCTGGGCACCCTAATATAGTTCCCACGTGCGTCTCATTCCAGCCCCCAGTCTCTCAGCTGACAGAAGTGGATGAAGAGTTAGCAGTCATGCACATTGTCAACAGCTGTGATTATAGACCCGCTAAGCCGCTCCATCTCCGCCTGCAGATGGCGCCCTAACCACACCACCCCTCCACAATCATGTTTTATTTTAATCTTTAATGTCATAATTGTCCTCAAAAAAAGTAAAGCTGCTTTGTGACAGTGACTCTCACTGCGACTGAAGATGTGAAGCAATGTTCACTCATGTAAAAGGGACATGCGTGCTGCTTCTCCCTACTTGATATAGTTGTTTGATAACTTTTGACATTAAAGGAAAAAATTTAAAATGTGTTCTGAATTTACTCAGTTTCTCTTTGTTTAATGTTGTATTGTGTCTAAAGATTCAGTGTGACAAATATGCAATAGAAGAAATCAGGAAATACTTATTCACAGCACTGTATATTCAATCAAGTCCTCTTTTCACACGGCACCTCACCACACACAACTGGTGCTTCAGGTGCAACCACAAACCTCAAATGCTGTATCATAGTTAACTAAGTTAAAAATCAGCTATAGTCACACAAGAACCAATGAGTTCACTGCTTGCTATTTGTAACCAAATTGTCTATTCAGATTTACAGCCTAAACTTTCAAGTTGATGAGATCACCTGCACTTCTTGTTTGATTTGAATTCAGATTGCAAGTTACAATTTTCTTTGAAAAAAAATCCTCAACTCAAGTGCCTTAATATGGATGGCAGGACCTCTGTTGAAGATATTCAAGGTACAATGGAAGTTTAATTTCCATTTGAAATTTAAACCCACAATTCCAGTTCTCTAAGTACTTCCATAGTTGAACAGGTAATTTCTCACTTCAAGACTATTGTTTAATATGGTGCACACTGAATATTTAACATGACTTGTCTCTTTAATTTGTGTTCTTTGTAACGAACAGGAACTCCCACTTGCAGCACTGAAGAGGCCAGACTGTTTCTGTGGCTATGTATCCTCGCACTTCCCCCTACACCAGCCAGCCGAGGAAGGATTCTGTGCGAATGTGAACAGCACTGGCCCCATGGCCCCAGCTGACCGGGAGTACTACCAGGTCTACCAGACACCTGTACAAGGTGAGAGGTCAGGGTTCAGGGTAGGAAGAGAAAATGACGTATGACCTACCCAATCTTGAACAGGCTAAATGAACAGTGACATGAGACAGCAAACTCACTGTCTGCAACAGGAGCAGTTGACTTGGTTTCTAGAGAACCATTGTAAGGCAGCCTAACCTTGCTTACCAACTAGCAAGCTAGCTAGCAGACATACAAATGTAAAGTATACAAATACAGTAGACAAATATCATAGCTAATCCTAGCCCAGCATGTCATGAACCCATAATTAAAATATAAGGCGGCATCCATTTGTAAATGAAATCAACATTTATTCCACAAATAAACAAATCTAAATGGTTTAGCATGCAACCAGACTTGAGCACCTGAGTCTTTCTTCCCCCCTGTCTTCATGAACTGTAAAATAAATGTAATTGTGGAACAGGGTCGGGGAGGGGGTGGGAACTGCAGTTGCTTTTATTGCTGCCGGGGGAACTCAGATCTTTTGAACCCTGATCATATCTGAGCAAGGTGCTATGAGTCCCCCAGGGTCAGTTTTGGGACCTCTGCTTTTTCTTATTTTATTCCTTGGCAGGAACATTACGAGCAAAATAGTTCAATATGCAGACACATGATGACGGTATGAAGTGCATTGCACACTACAAATCTGGCAACATGCCGCCCAGTACAAAAGGCAATTGCGGGCAGTGCAGTGGCTAGTGTATTTTCATAGTGGACAGATGAACCTGCTGTTTTTTGTGACCTTTATGTATGCTGATCTCAGACTCCAGGTGTACAGAAAGGAAATTTCTGCCAGAGAAGTCAAACTCGCTTGTGGCCTTGACCAGTTTCCCCGGAGCTGGTAACACCTGGGTGCGCCACCTTATTGAGCTGGCAACTGGCTTCTACACTGGCAGCTTCTATTTCGATGGCACCCTCTACAACAAAGGTGACCTAATAGTGTGCAGCATGCATTTCTATTTGTGACTCTTGAGAATTCTCAATAAATGGTTTCTAAAATGCTCAACAGTTCTTTTTGAATACTGTATAATACTGTTTTGATATGATGAGTTTGATACAATATCACTTGTTAAGTGTAATATACCTGTCACATGTGTCGATAGAAATATACCTTTAAAATCAGTATGTAATTTCATAATGTAGTGATGTAGACCCATTATGGACTAAAGTTACTCTAACCTGGTCTGAAAAAGACATCCTTACATCGCCATGACGTGACTTCGATTTGCCTCTTTCAAAAGGTTTCAAGGGAGAGAAGGATTACTGGAAGAGTGGGCGGACCATCTGTGTAAAGACCCACGAGAGTGGGCGGCGTGAGATCGAAATGTTCGACTCCGCCGTCCTCCTCATTCGGAACCCGTACCGCTGCCTCATGGCAGAGTTCAACCGCAAGTGCGCCGGTCACCTCGGCCACGCCTCAGAACAGCACTGGAAGAGCAACGGTAACGGAGAGCACGCATTTACATTCATTAATTTTGCAGATAGCGACTTGGTAAATGGTAAATGGACTGCATTTATATAGCGCTTTTATCCAAAGCGCTTTACAATTGATGCCTCTCATTCGCCACAGCAGTTAGGGGTTAGGTGTCTTGCTCAAGGACACTTCGACACGCCCAGGGCGGGGTTTGAACCGGCAACCCTCCGACTGCCAGACAATCGGTCTTACCTCCTGAGCTGTGTCGCCCTCACACCCTATGTCGCCAACTTGCCTATAGAAACTTCCATGGACATTATGGCAAATGACACCCAAGTGCAAATAGCAAGAATAACAACTACAAGCAGCAAGAATAACAACTACAAGCACCAGAATATAGTATAGACAAACAAGTGAAAGATTCAGAAATCAAAATGGATAAAATAATAAAATCAGACTATGGATTGAAAAGTTGTATGATTGAATGCCACCGTGTGGGCGGACGATAAAAATGTGCATGAGAAAAACAGGGATGTGAAAGTGGTTTACAGTTCAAGGATCTTAGAAATTAAATGTTGCTGTTTGAGGTATGTGGTGAGAGGTATATATGTCAAGTGGGGGGGGATGTCTGTCTGTATTCACTATAAAGTATACAGTGAGCTCCATGATGTTTGGGACAGATATTTTTTCTTCATTTGGCTGTGTATGCCACAATTTTAGATTTGCAATCAATCAATTCACTGTAGTAAAAGGAGCACATTCTCAGTTTTTATTTAAGGGTATTTTTATACTTTCACTTACATGGTTTCACTATGTGTAAATCACAGCACTTTCTATACATAGCCCCCCATTTCAGGGTACCATAATGTCAGAATATATTAATGTTATGTAAATGAAAAAGTAGTCATGTTCATTACTTATATCCTTTGCATGCAAAGACTGCTTGAAGTCTGTGACCCATAGACATCAGACATGTGCTGAACATCTGGTGATGGACTGCCAGGCCTGTAATGCAGCCATCATCAGCTCCTGCTTGTTTCGGGGGCAAGTTGCTTTGAGTTCTCTTCATCCTATGAACACACATTCAGTTGGATAAAGATCAGGCAAATGACTTGGCCAGTCAAGAATTTTCCTGTTTTTGGCTTTGAAGAACTCCTTTGTTGCTTTAGTAGTATGTTTGGGATCATTGTCTTGCAGTAGGATGACACACCATCCAATGAGTTTATAGGCATCTGGTTGAACTTGAGCAGATGTTTCTGTACACTTCAGAATTCATTTTGCTGCTACGATCAGTAGTTACATCACTGAAGACAAGTGAGCCAGTACTTGTGGTAGCCATACATGCCCAAACCCTAACACTCCCACAATCATATTTCACAGATGGTCAGTGGGAGCGGGGGAGAGTGTTGCTTTGGATCTTGGGTAGTTCTATTTGGCCTCCACAC